>NC_133328.1:610897900-611077642 GCF_042186555.1 Aquarana catesbeiana | reverse complement strand
AGCAGAGGAGAGGAGGAAAGGTGGGAAGCAAAGGAGAGGAGAGAAGAGGAGAAGGGGGAGGAGGAAGGGAGAAGAGGAGAAAAGAGATGAGAAGAGGAAGGAAACGGAGGGGAGGAGAAGAGTGGGGAGGGGAGAAGTGGAGAGGAGTGGAGGAGAAGAGAGATGAGAAGTGGAGAGGAGGGGGAGGAGAGGGGTAATGGAAGAGAGGGAGGAGTGGAGAGAAGAGGGGAAATGGAATAGAGGGAGGAGAGGAGACAGGAGAGTAGAAGTGGAGAGGAGAGAGGAGGAGAGAAGTAATCATTGGAGAGGAGGTAAGCAGAGGAGAAGAAAGATGAGAAGAGGAGGGAAGGGGAGGAGAGGAGAAAAGAAGTGGAGAACAGAGGGGGGAAGAAGAGAGGAGAAGAAAGAAGAAAAGGAGAAGTGGAGAGGGGAGGGAAGGGGAAACGGAGACAAGGAGAGGGGAGGATTGTAGGAGAAGTGGAAAGGGGAGGGAAGGGGAAACGCAGGAGAGGAGAGTAGGGGTGGGGAGGAAAGAGGAGGGGAGGAGTAAGCATTGGAGAGGAGGTAAGCAGAGGAGTAGAAAGATGACAAGGGGAGGGGAGGAGAGGAGAGGAGAAAGGAGTGGAGAACAGAGGGGGGAAGAAGAGAGGAGAAGAAAGAAGAAGAGGAGAAGTGGAGGGGGGAGGGAAGGGGAAACGGAGACAAGGAGAGGGGAGGATGGTAGAAGATGTGGCAAGGGGAGGGAAGGTGAAATACAGGAGAGGAGAGTAGGGGTGGAGAAGAGGAGAGGAGAAGAGATGAGGAGTAAGCATCGGAGAGGAGAGGAGGAAAGCAGAGGAGAAGAAAGATGAGAATAGGAGGGGAGGGGAGGAGAGGAGAAAAGAAGTGAACAGAGGGGGGAAGAAGAGAGGAGAAGAAAGAAGAAGAGGAGAAGTTTAGAGGGGAGGGAAGGGGAAACGGAGACGAGGAGAGGGGAGGATGGTAGGAGAAGTGGAGAGGGGAGGGAAGGGGGAACGCAGGAGAGGAGAGTAGGGGTGGGGAGGAGAGAGGAGGGGAGGAGTAAGCATTGGGGAGGAGAGGAGGTAAGCGGAGGAGAAGAAAGATGAGAAGGGGAGGGGAGGAGATGAGAAAGGAGTGGAGAACAGAGGGGGGAAGAAGAGAGCAGAAGAAAGAAGAGAAGGAGAGGAGAAGTGGAGAGAGAATGGAAGGGAGGGGGAAACTAAGAGGAGGAGAGGGAAGGGAAAATGGAGAAGAGGAGAGGGGAGGATGGAAGAAGAAGTGGAGAGGGAAGAGAAGATGAAATGCAGGTAAGGAGAGAAGAGGAGAGAGGAAGGTAGGAGTGGAAAGGAGGGGAGGAGTAAGCATTGGAGAGGAGGTAAGCAGAGGAGAAAAAAGATGAGAAGAGGAGGGGGGAGAGGAGAGGAGAAGTGGAGAACAGAGGGGGGAAAAAAGAAGAGGAGGGGAGAAGAAGTGGAGAGGGGAGGGAAGGGAAAACGGAGGAGAGGAGAGGAGAAAAAAGAAAGCATGGGAAAGTTAAGTAAAAGAATGAGAAAAGAAAGAAAAAAGAAAAAAGAAAATGAAAGAAGCAAATCTATGTATAGAACTGAATGCACCCAGCCACAAATGTAGGAAAACCGTCTGTCCGTGGACTACTAAAATCCATTCATCACAGGAAAGCCATTACCTTGATAATCCAGAATTGGAATGACCAGTCTCCAGCTAAAGTAACATTATGTCCTACCTGCTAGCAAGCACCTGAGGCAAGACACATTTGATCTATGTGATTAGAGGATTTCAGATAATAAATTCTAGTTGGGAGAGTTCAGAGACTGTGGAAAGAGAAATCCATCCCAGCTAACATTTCCATGTCGTATACAGTATTTCCCTAGACTCAGAACTAGGAAGACATATTTACAGAATTAGTGTACATCCACTCAGCATATTTTCCCCTGCGCCGTGATAAACACAGACAGAGCAAAAGTTCAGCGGAATCCATTTATCATTTTAGTGCAGGTATTACTGCAGCCGGGAAAATAATAGACTTCCAGTGGCAATCATTGAAATATCATATTTCCCTCACTTTTCATCCGCTGGATCAAGATGTTAATGCATTTTATTTCTAATAAATTACATACTGACAGCAATCGCTGAAGAGGGTTTGCATTCCAAGCTTTTTCTGCTTAAAGAAATATGTAAACCTTAAGAAGTGCAAAAGTCGAGGTAGGTACGGGGTTTTTAAGGGCTAGAAATGAATGTGGATGTCGGAATGCCTGATGGAATATGCAAAATTAAAGATGAATTCCAGGCACAAATTATTTCATTTAAATATATTTCTCAATAGCCGCAAAGGATATCAATCCACTGTGTGTGCATCAAATGCCTTTTCAAACCCATATAAAAGTAATAGTGACATCATCGCTGTGCTACCTGTGTAAAGGAGACCGGCTAGAACCACTACAGGCTGCTTGTGTTTCGTCAGATTCGGCGACCCGTCAGAATGTGTAACGGAAGTGACGTTCCTTCGCCGCCATCTTCCTACACCCCACACTCCTCCACAGTAAGGATACAGTGAGAAGGAGGAAATCGGACATCTTGTTACACCCACTGGAGTTTCGCATTTTATACTTATTTTTAACACTATAGTGAGTTTATATAGTGAAATACAGTAGTTAGAACTCTGTCTGAATGTTTAGATTGTTACACCCACCAGAGGTTAGATGTTGAATTTTAAAAGCAGTGGCAAGCCTGCTGATCTCATAGGTTTGCTAATCTAAGTACTGTATCACACTATATAAACTCACGTTACTGTTAAAAATAAGTGTAAAATGCAAAACTCTGGTGGGTGTAACAAGATGTCCGCTTTCCCCCTTCTCAGTGTATCCTTACTGTAGAGGAGTGAGGGGTGTAGCAAGATGGCGGTGATGAACGTCACTTCCGTTACACATTCTGATGGGTCACCTAATCTGATGAAACACCTGCAGAAAACTACAGGAGGGGGCGGAGACAAGACCAGTCATCCTGCACAAGAAGAGAGAGCAGCAGTGAGCGGTCTTTATTACGGTAAAGGGAAAGTCTCACACAGGATTACTGCACAGATCTGGAAGAAATGTACAAAGCACACCAAGAATACAAAGCAAAGAATATGCATGCTTTTCAGATTTAGCCAATATTCGTAAAGCGTGGTGTCCAGCTTTAAATGACCAGTCCACCATAAGCTGGTATTTTATATTTTGGTGGAATGGGTTAGACCCCTCTCAGTTTTTTTTTTAATTTCCCTTTAGCTCCTGCCAAATATACAGCAAGAAGTAAGAAGAAACCCCTCTAAAGTATGGGGATATGCCCTTACAGGTGTTACCAGCACTGGTTCACCATTTTGAAGATTTCCCCTCCTGTTCCTGTGACAACTCAGATATTTTGGTTTTCCCATCACCTACTGCACTGGAGACAATGGTAACCAGAAAATAATGAGGGGGAATGTCTCAAACAGGGCGCACAGACAGCAATAAGAACCTTCCATATTTTATACAAGAATAGCAAAAAAGTTTTGGCTTTACATACAGTTTACCTGACAGTTTTTTCTTATTTTATATTATGGAGAATTTAACAGGAGGAGCAGGAACACACAAAGGTGGGCAAGAACACCCAAAACTCAGAGGAACGGAGTCTGGAATTATGGTGGGGCTGGTATATTTAAAGCTTGGTGC
The DNA here is from genome assembly GCF_042186555.1 of Aquarana catesbeiana. Lineage (NCBI taxonomy): Eukaryota > Metazoa > Chordata > Amphibia > Anura > Ranidae > Aquarana > Aquarana catesbeiana. Next base: position 611,073,938 of record NC_133328.1, on the reverse strand, counting down.
ACACTATTAGTTTTTTCCCTTCAACCCATTCAGAGCCGCTGTACTAATGATCTGAGGTTAGTACAGCAATTTCCCCTCGCTGAGCTGTTGTGTTCTGACAGGGGGACACCCCCCCCACCAGAACTCTCCGGTCATTGGCTGAGAGAGCTGACTAGGAGCCGGGCAGCTGCTGGTTTTCCAGCATGTTCGACCGACAGAAGCCGGCCGATATTATAAGCCACAGGCTGACTCAGTCTACCATGTCTCATGGTGATTTAAGTGGCAGGGTCTGCATACCCTATATTGCCCCCAACCTGGCACCACTGCATATAATTAGCCTTTTCAACAATTCAAAGGCTTAATTCAGTGAAATACTTCATAGGTCACACTAAAGCCTCGTACACACGATCGGATTTTCCGACGGGAATTGTGTGTTGACAGGCTGATGGCCTAAAATCCGACCGTTTGTACACTCCACTGGACAATTGTTGTCAGATTTTCCGCGGACAAATGTTGGATGGCAGGCTTATAAATTTTCAGCGGACAACGGTCTGTTGTCTGATTTTCTGATCCTGTGTACACAAGTCCGTCAGACAAAAGTCCAAAGTACAAACATGCATGATCGGAATCAAAGCTCACCAAACACAACATTAGCAGAAGGTGCCCAAAGGGTGGCGCTAAAGAGCTGAAAAGCCACGTAGTACGTCACTACGTTCGTGTTTGTTGGCCGACAATTGTGTGCCGTTTGTACGCAAGGCAAGTTCATGGCCAACGCCCTTCGGACAAAAGTCTGACACTTTGCGGAAAATCCGATCGTGTGTACGAGGCTTTAGGGTTTGCTTACATCAGTGCTCTGACGTCATTTGTGTTCATATATGCACCTTGTGGGAGGTGCAGCGCAGTGCGGCGGCAATAAACGCAGAGAGTCCAATTGCAGAAAACAGAATGCAGAATTGAGTAATTTACAACAAACCCAGCGGTGCAGGTCTCAGATGTGCCGACAGCATCTGTCTTGAGGGGCGGAATGCAGCCTGGCTGGTTTGTACACTAATGGGGAGGTTTCTAGGAAGGATAGCGCGTCCCTATCCTTTCTCTACTCACCTGGAACCTCTCGCTGCCACTATTCACTGTCCCTGTCAGACAGGTGACCTATCCCTACACTACTCACACGCAATTGTGCGCCAAGCCTGGGAGCCAGGGCCTTAAATAGGCTCTGCCTTACCCAAGATGGCTGCTAAAGTCACATGGGGTGGCAGCATCTGATCAGATAGCTTCCCCAGTGACCCAGGAACCCCTAAAGGAACCATGTCCCTCTTGACTTCCTCTCCTCCTGCAATGCCACTGCCGTTGAGCCCCACCTGCAGTGGAGAAAGTAGACTGTACCTGCCAATGCTCAGTTATGTTTTTGAAGGGCACCATTTGGACAGAACATGTAGGTCAGCTCACCAAAATGCAATAAGTAGGACTTCTTCTGAAAACACATTACATAGCATTATAGTGAACAGTTGTGAGTGGGTGCAGTGTGATTCAGTGGCAATAACACGCACACATTCCAGGTGCAAATAATGCAACTTGTATTAAAGTAAAGGAAAAGCAGTTCACAATAAGCCTGATGGTAGAAAGCCCAACTGGGAACACTCAAGGATGTAAGCAGTGTATAGTGGAGCAGATTTCAGCTGAACAGCATCTGTTGGGGTCTTAAATAGACTCAGCCACAACTAAGATGGCCATCAGAGTGACATGGGTGGCCATCATCATACCGGATCGCTGCCCCAGTGACTCAGAAAACCATAGAGGAACCATGTCCCTCTGCAATGCCACTGCAGATTAGTGCCACCTGCAGTGGACAAAACAGACTGCACCTGCCTACACAGTTTATTAAATTCAAAAGTTTTTCTCACAATGTATTTTGGTTGGACTGAAGAACCAATTCTAATGCAGTGAAATTGTACCCAGTGGAAATAATAATGGTACTTTGTACTTATGTCAAACCCATAACTGTTTTGAGATATTAAGCTCTTCAAAAAAAGTGTGTGAAGAGGAGCATAAAAGGATAATCATTAAAGTGTGGTTTGAGCTGGAAAAAAAAATGTATGTATATATATATATATATATATATATATATATATATATATAGCTTTGGATAGATTGGAAATAGATTAGAACCCTTAAAAGGGGCTTGTTGCTGTCTGTGTCCCCGGTTGGGGGATTTCAACCGACTTTCCGTGTGGTTTCCGGTAGAGGTTGTAACCTTCTACCACAGTGTGCAAAACTATCTTTTGACGCCCCTGACGACGTTCCTCATTGGACAAAACGTGTGGGGTGAAGACTGAGCTCTGGTGTCACAACGCTAAACGCGCGGACTGCTTTTGGAATAAACTTTACACTGGCTTGATATACTGCACCATGAGGAGTTGTATTTTCTTATTTTAATGCATGATACCTGTGGACTCACCATCTGTGAGGGTTATACAAGATCAAGCTTCATGTTGCCATAGTGAAGTAGTGACCAGTTTGTGGATAAACATCATGCCTGTTTGACCAACCTATAACCTAGTGGTCCATACTTTGGGTTAAGAGGCCCAGTGTATTGATGTGGAGGATATCATTATTCACTTCCGTCTGTCTAACTTAACACCTCGGGTGACTTCAATAAGAAATATGGACTCTCGTGCCAGTGTTTATGGACACTTTTGAACTTTTTATATTTACTTCTAGCGCTGCATATACTTTTTCTTTTATGTTCTTATTGTTACTAACAATTTTATGCTAGCTGCTCTCTAGAACCCAAGTGCAGTGAATATTCTCTCTAAAATCCTTATCTCTAAAACTATCTTTTGGTTGAAACTTCACTTTAGGAAGACCAGGAGATAAGTGCCAAAATTTCAGTCCAGGACCTCAGGACAGATTTTTCCCTGCCTACAGTCCACCTCAAGTCTGCCCAGTTACCAGGCAGTCCACAAGACCTTGCCCATTTACTGTAGTGGACCAGTAAATACCCACCTCTAATTGTGAGTCTCTGATCACCATGAATGGCTTACTGAGTTACTGCACATGGCAGTAATTGAAAGAAGGGTGACACTGTGATCCCAGGACATCAGCTGAGATATATCATTGGGGTAGAGGTCCAAATTCGGGACAGCTGGCATCTATACCAGGGGCTATAGATAAAACTTACAGCTCACATTCACTTAGCCCAGCACTGGTGTGTATTAAAGTATAACTGCAGGTTTAGATTTACTTTAAAGCATTCAGCTCACTTCATTTGATCTATGTGGGCATGGGGCATGCTTCTGGGGAGTGCCTCTCCCATATCAAATCTGAACATTTCCTATCAGACACAATGAGACCAAGGTGGGAAATAAAAGTTAAAATGATATTAAACCCCTTTTTTTTTAAATAAAAAAAAAAAAATGTGATATTTATCTGCTCTGTGCAAGCCAGCAGATTCATTTGATTGGGCTGACAACCCACCACAATGGACCAAAATTAAGGTATACACCATTATTTCTGATGCAACACCCCACAAAGTATGGAAGGGTGTGGATGGCCCTACAGTATTTCTGCCTATTCCTTACCATCTAAACTAAACAAGAATGTAATCCTTACTGCCCAGAGGAGAAGCCAGCAAATGCTTATAATTAAAGGCTGACCAGAGTTCATCTTTTCTGACATTCATACCATAAAAAAAAAAGACATAAAGTTTGTTTATCTGTGATTGACAGTCGGCAGCTCCCAGGTGGTCACCAATAATTTAAACTGAGAATGTTTATTATTAAGTGTTAATGTAAATGAGAAATCCAATATTAATATTACACCCTGATGACCTCCACCCACTCATTACTTAGCTTTGCACGATGAGAACTATTTGTATGAAATATTTCTGTTAATTACCCATGGCAATCTTATTAGCTTGTTAATAAAGAAGTCATCACTGTGTTATTATTTTTATAATTTTCTCATTACCTAGTTTAGTGAAGAAGACAACAAACATTTCAGGTGGTTATGTGGCCCAACAACACACAACGTGAATAATGTGAGATAATTGGAAAAGATGTACACAAATAAATAATTCCATTTCCACCTACAACTGAAAGGCTAATAATTTAGCCTGGCATATGATGGTTTTGCAGTGTTTATAACAAGCTCCTAAAGTATGAGGATCTCAAGAAAACTCAAGAAAGCTCTCGAATTCCCCTCTCTGCAGGCACCGAATACTGGTCCTAGAAGCCTGTCCCCACTCCACATGCATGTAACAAACACAAAAAGTTGCACTCTGATGATGTTACTGACATGTCAGTTTACAGTATTTAGCCATAGCCAGCAAGCAACATAACCCCACTTAAAGGGCACTCCTCTGTTTCACCGAGAGAAGGGCTTGGTCATAGAGATATGACTTGACATACGACATGAATGATATGCGATCATTGGCAAAGATGTACCTAAATGTACACAAATTGACCACCAAAGGACTGCATCAAGAAGATGATCAAATATGGAACAATGCTTGTCTATTTAAAGTTCATGCATTTGTGAGGTGGAACATACCCCCAGTTTTCTAATGTTATACATTAGAAAGACCAGCCACCATTTTTAAACTTTACAGCTGACACTGACTAGCTGCTAGAAGATCCACAGTTTGTAGAAAGTCACCAATGATCCTTTTTACCATTTATTGTGAATTGAAACATAAAAGTCGTCACTATGTTGCCTGGATAGAGGGTCCCTCCTAGGTTCTAAAACAATAGCATCAACATTGTGTCATAGTCTTTTCACAATAAATGGTGAAAGGAACTCTTGTGAATTTCTACAATTTCTGTATCTAAATCATCTGAATCCATGTCAGTATCTAATATCATAGCCTTGTTATGTAGGTGTGGCTATTAAGCAGCTCTTTGCACCATAGTTGCCCACCAACCACCAGGGGCCTTGGATTAAAACTTGAAGTTAAATAGGTAATTGAGCACCAATGGATTGGATAAAGAAGATGATCATATATGGGACAATACTTGTCTATTTAAAGTTAATACATTTTGAGGGTTATACTAACCCCTATTCTTTTGATGTTTCAACATTAGAAAGACCAGCCACCATTTTTTGCTGTCCACCCGTTAACTCTGATGAACTTTAGAACTGACACTGACTATCTGGTGGAAGATCTGGAAATTGAAGAAAGTTACTAGTGATCCTTTTCACTATTTATTTTGAATCAAAACATAGAAGTCATCACTGTGTTGCCTGGATAAAAGGACCCTGCTAGGTTCCAAAACATTAGTATGAACATTGTGTCATGGTCTTTTCACAATAAATTGTGAAAGGATCATTTTTGGAATGCGTGTGACTTTCTACAATTTCTGTATCTGAATTTTTTTTCAGTGCTTAATACCGTAGCCTTGTTATGTAGGTGTAGCTCTTATGGGGCGTACACACGGTCGGACTTTTCGTCTACAAAAGTCCGACAGCCTGTCCGACAGACTTCCGGCGGACTTTCGGCAGACTTGCAGCAGACTTTCTAACGAACTGACTTGCCTACACACGACCACACAAAAGTCCGACGGATTCGTACGTGATGACGTACACCGGACTAAAATAAGGAAGTTCATAGCCAGTAGCCAATAGCTGCCCTAGCGCGGGTTTTTGTCCGTCGGACTAGCACACAGACGAGCGGATTTCGGGGTCCGTCGTAGTTACGACGTAAAGATTTGAAGCATGTTTCAAATCTAAAGTCCGTCGGATTTGAGGCTGAAAAAGTCTGCTGAAAGTCCGGAGAAGCCCACACACGATCGGATTACCAGCCAGCTTTAGTCCGTCGGCGTCCGTTGGACTTTTGTAGACGAAAAGTCCGACCGTGTGTACGCCCCATTAGGCTGCTCTTTGTGCCATAGTTGCCCATCAACCCCACAGGGGCCCTTGGATGAAAAATTTAGATAATTGAACACCAAAGACTAGCAAATATAAGACTATAGTTGTCTTTTTAAAGTTATACCTACTCCCATTTTTGTAATGGTCCAATATTAGAAAAACTAGCCACCACTTTTTGTTGTCTACCTACAAACTCTAGCGAACTGCCTATCTGGCACAAATGATAACAATTACTTTTTTTCAGCAGGAAGCAACTCCTAAGCCCTGAAGAAGAGAGAGAGATTTGTAAAACCCATGAAATGTTTTGGCTGTCAACTTTAAAGAAAGAACTACACCACATCTGATCATCTTCTCGAGCCATTCCTTTGGTGCGCTGTTACCTAAAAATCTGACAGGGGTTTCAACCCTCCTTAACTCTATCCAAAACTCTAAATTATTATTTTTTTATTTATTTTGATGTATGTAAAGTGGAATTATTGTTTGGTAAGGTACTGCTGCCATGTAGAACCAATATCTTTACAAATGATTTTTGTTTAGATTCGATTAGAGTCACCAGTGGTTTAGCTCCTAAATTGGAGTACTTGAGCTATTTATGTGTGGTGTCTTTAAACTGTGCCTAGACTCAAGAATGAGAGAATGTCACCAGCACACCATGGATCTCCAGAATGGGTCCAAAGCTTTATTCAGCGATCACATCATTAAAGCAAATAGCAGCATTTTGGAGCCTCACAGGACCCCTTACTCAGATATGTGACCCTGTCTTGCAAGGCTCCAAAACATTGCTATTTGCTGTAATGATGTGATCGCTGAATAAAGCTTTGGACCCATTCTGGAGATCCATGGTGTGCTAGTGACATTCTCTTGCTTCACAGTTCCAGCTAGTGATCACTTCAGCACCCACTTGTATGCACAGCCATTTCTACAGGAAAGTGTTGGTTGGGAATAATGCGTTGGAACCTTTAAAATCAAGAACAAATACGTAATATATTGCAGCTTATGAGTCCTTAGATGTGGTGGCTGCATTAGTTCTCTTTGTCAGGATTTTTTGCCTTTATTTTCACCTAGTGAGCTTTCCAGTAACACACTTCTTGTCATAGTGTATCTGTGGAGGAGAAGCGTTGTTACTCTAGGTCTAGAAGTGTGTTAGCACTGCAGAACAATTCTCCCTCTCCTCATCTCCTTAACAAGCAAACCAGGGAAAATAAAAGAGTGCACAGAACATGGAACACTGTTGAATTTCTGGCAGAATCAACTAGTATTTTTTTCAATAGTATATTTAACAGAACAAAAAGGCAATCATAAAAAGAAGCTAATTTTTAGTTTTTACCCACCTTTTAACTTCTTGTACATACAACAGCAGCCCAATTCTTTTCCAGGTAGTAATTAGTAAGTTGGAACGACAAATAATAAATTATATTTCTTCTCTTTGCAATCACAGAACATGCATTTTATGTTCACTGGTTCTTTAAAACCTCTTCTGATATCGGTGATATGGAAATGAAGGGTGTATTAGATGGAGTACACTGTCTGGATCTCCTCAAAAGTGCTGAATCAGCATATTCTCTATAAACATGGTATACACCAGGGATTCATCTTCTGACAGTTTGCCTTGACTTACTCTTTTCATAAATCATTTTCTTACCATCAAACTACAAAGACCATTCTATCTGAGTCTAGAAAACCAGTCAATGTGCCTTCTTTACACTGACAGCCCTTGCTATTGTATATTTCTTGAGCCTGCAAAAAATGTATTCAGTGTAGACAAAGCATGACATTTTTTTTAGTTTACCGGCTGCTACAGTGTGAGTAAATGTAAGTGCTACTTGGAGATATCTCACATAACAATCCCCCGATGAAACACCCTAACATATACAAAAATACATGTATTTATTATAGGTATTTATATAGCCCAAATAATTTACATGTATTGTACATTTACATCAGCGCCTGTCCTCAAGGAGCATAAAGTGAGACTATACAGAAAAGTTGTCATAATTCATTCACATTAATTTTATATATTAAGCCACCGGGGTTGGTTTACTAAAACTGGAGTGTGCAAAATCTGGTGTAGCTGTGCATGGTAGCCAATCAGCTTCCGGGTTTTATTGTCAAAGCTTATTTGAACAAGCCAAAGTTTGAAGCCGATTTGCTACCATGCCCAGCTGCCCCTAGAATTTGGACTCTCCAGTTTCAGTAAATTAGCCCCACTGTGTTTTTTTTTTTATTTCTCTATGTTCTTTATTCCTGAAGCACTGTTGTGCGGTCACATGTTTTCCCTGACCTTTGGCATCTGCAGGGAAATATCCTTGGGAACTTTGATTCAAAAAAAAAAAAAAAAAAGTTTCAGACGAGCAGCAGAAATGGCAGCGCTGCACTCAGATCACTCAAAGACGATAAAAACATTATTATCAATCCCGCCAACAAAGGCGGGAGTATTGTTATTATGGATTACAGTGAGTACAGTAAGGGTATGCTCTCCTTGCTGGCCGACTCCACTAGCTATATGACATTGAATAGAGATCCATCAGAAGGAGCAAAGAACACCTTATCTCACCTAATCAACATGGGGCGATCGGGGCGGTTGGCTGACTGACAAAGTGGCTAATTTCCTCTATAATGACCATCCCCGCATGCCTGTCATCTATGGACTACCTAAGATCCATAAGGGCACCACACCACTGAATTTACGACCCATAGTATCTGGTACAGGGGCCATTACCCAACCACTGGCCCAGGTTATTGGTTTCTACTTACAGCCCCTCGTTAAGGACCTACCTGCCTATACACGTGATATGAGTGATTTCCTTGAGAAGCTGAGACCCTTCCATACCCTTAAGAATGACTGGAAATTCGCCACAATGGATATTTCTTCCCTGTACACCTGCATACCAAACTCTGCCGGCCTGCGGGCCGTTGAACACTTCTGCGCTAAACATGGCCTCCCTGGGGTACCTTGCGGATATATCCTTGAATGTCTTGAATTTATTCTTACTAATAACCACTTTATGTTTAAGGGAAGGACATTCACACAAATACGTGGCACAGCTATGGGGAGCTCGGCAGCACCCTCGTTTGCCAACTTATTTGTTGGCTACCTTGAAGAACAACACATCTACCCATCCCCCCCTTTTTCACAAGTATGTTGTGAAATGGATGAGATACATAGATGACATTTTCCTTATTTGGTCAGGAAGCAGTGATGAGTTCAGTATGTTTGTTAACTTTTTGAATGGTATCTTTGTAGGAATTGTGTTCAATCCCGAATTCTCTTGTGAACGTATTTCATTCCTTGATGTGCTCGTCACCAATAACCATGGCACCATCACAACATCCCTATACACCAAACCTACTGACAGAAACACCTTGCTCCACTTTCAGAGTGCACATCCTGAACACCTACGCAGAAATCTACCTATCTCACAATTTGCTAGGGTATTACGCATCTGCTCTGATGAGGATGATAAAAAACAGCAACTTGAAATTATGTATAACAAATTTTTGGAACGTGGGTACCCTACGATGGTACTTGACCAAGCTCTTGACAAAGCCAAGAAGAGACGGATCAGAACCCCCAGCCCTGTCACCTGTCCAGTATTTGTACATACGTTTAATAGAATCTAGTGCGATTAAACACGCTATTCAACATAATCAAAATACTCTACTATCTGACAGATCCCTGGGACCCACCACAAAGGCTAGGCCCATGATAGCATATAAACGGGGCAGAACACTACGTGACCATCTGATACAAGCTCATCCCAGACATAAGTACATCAAAGCATTACCCAAAATATAATTTAAAACAGGCTGCTACAGATGCTACAACTGCAACATATGCAACTCACTTATCTGTGGTACGCATTTTACACACCCACGTATGGGGAAACGTTACCCGATATGTGAGTACTATAACTGCAACACTGATTTCTGCATATATGTCTTAAAGTGCCCCTACACATTATCATATGTGGGTAAGACCATCGGCCCGTTTAAAAAACGATTCCAGAAACACAGAAGTGACATTAGGGTAGCCCTGGCTAAGACCGAAAAGGGTGAACAGGCGGATCCCAACAAACCTGTAACAATGCATTTCGTAACAGCCAAACACCAGACACATGAGCTCCGTGGGATGGTGATTGAGCACATCAAGCCACCCCATAGAGGTGGGGACCGAGATCAGCTACTTCTCCGCTGTGAGGCCTACTGGATCCATACCTTAGGCACGGTACACCCTGGGGGGCTCCATACCAATTTATCGTTCACATGCTTTATTGAAGATAGATGACAATTTCATATGTATGTTTTCTTTTCCATCCACTGCGTGGTTGTCTTTATGTTGAATAACGTGTGATTTTGATTATCCATGCATTATCTTAGCAATGACTCATCGGATAGCTATATACCTTGTACTATGTAAGTATTTGGTACTTTTCTCCCTTTGGGAGACCTTTTATTCCTGTTGCACTTTTTTTCCACATCTGGTATTTATCTGTGATACGCATCCAGCGGGTATTCAAACCATAGTTTGGTATTATTGATATTACCTACAGGTTTACAGTCCTTTTTGCTATATTCCCAATTTTTGATGTGTCCTATCGAGCCCCCGGGCTCCCGCTGGCAATTACACATGTTATCCCCAGATTCTCTTTTTCACCTCTTTCTCTGTCTCTCCCCCTTCCCCCCTTCCCTCTCCTCTCCCCTTCCCCCTTCCCCCTTCCCCCCCCTTTCCCCCCTGTCATCCCTTATCCCGGTGGGTTCCCCTTCCCTCCCCTCTCCTCCTCCCCCTTCCCCCCTCTCCTTTTCTTCCCCCCCTCCCCCGTTTTCCCTTTCTTCTTGTTTTTTTTCTGTCTAGTACACCTGATCAACTTGGCTCTTACTCCTTCAAACCTTATACTTTGTTCTTTCATTTATTTTGTTAGATTTTCCTTCCTTTATTCACCTTCTTTCTTCCCTTTTATTTCTGCCATTCTTGCTCTTTCTTGTCTCTCCCCCTTCCCTCCTCCCCCCTTCTCCCCCCCCTTCCCCCTCTCATCCCTTATCCCTGTGCGTTCCCCTTCCCTCCCCTCCTCCTATTCTTTACCTGTCTTGTACACCTGATTAACTTGTCTCTTACTCCTTTAAACTTTATACTTCGTTCTTTCATTTATTTTGTGAATTTTCCTTCCTTTATTCTCCTTCTTCCTTCTCTTTTATTCTTGCCGTGACAGATGCTTTGCCTCTGTTTCAGGTCCTGTTCCTTGTCTACTTTTTTTTCCTTTTCTCTTCACTTTTCCCTTTGTTTTCGTTACTTTATTTCTTCCCTTTTTTCTCTTTACATTTTCTCTTTATTTACACTACTATTCACGTCACCCTCTGCTTTTCCTCACTACGTCACTTTTCCTTTTCCTTCTCCTCTCCCCGTATGCTCCGAACCCCCCCCCTTGGTTACCTGACGCAGCGTCGGCCACACGTCATGGGTTACCGTGACGACAGTGGCCCGCTGCCAGGCGTCCTTTTACTTCCAGCCATTGCCATCGGGCTGGGCGCATGCGCTATCTACGTAGCGCTATGTGATAGGCTCCCTGGACCTCCAGCTGACAGACAGTTGCTGGGTCCTAGCCAACAGTGTGCCCCGAGCGAGCGGAATCGGCAATCCTAGCCGATCGCAAACCAAGGAACGCATTTGTCAATGGTAATCTGCATTTATTGATTTTTTATTTGTCATAACTGCTGAACTTGCGTTTTACCAGCATATATAATGATTTATAATGATTTAGGCGGGATTCTGACGTCAATCTGACGTCAGAGGGAGGGGACTATTTCTCTCATTCTGCACTTGTTTTTTTTCCTAATTGGTGGCCACTGTATATATACTGTGTTTTTTCACTGTACACCCTATCACTTGCCTGACGAAGGGGTCCTGCGCGGCCCCGAAACGTTGCACCTCTCTTGTGATGTGACTTTCTTTCTATTAAAGAACCTTTTTTTGACAGTTCTGCTTGCTGATCCATGGTGTGCTGGCGAAGATATACTTTTGTCTGATGCTTCCAGAACCCAACTGGTAATCGTTACAAGCACCCATTAATGTTTTTTGCCATTTATCCGGGAACGTTTTCAATTGGAATATCGAATTGACTGGCTTTATAGTTATACACATGGTAATGAGAGTTTTTCATAGTCTGGGTTTAATGACACCTTGAGGTCTAAGGTCCCTAGCACACATTTTTTTGCACAGGAGACTAACTGTACTATATTGTCCAAGGGGGAAAGAAGCAAGGGAAACCTGCAGGCATGACACGGAGGAGAAAGGGGCCGTTGATCGAGCCCCACAAGCTGACCAGCTTCTTCCCCTCTGTACTGAGGGGACTACAACAAAATGGCAGAAGCGCTTGTGCCTCACGACCAAACAAGCAGGTCACAGCCTTACAATCCTGCCCCACTGAACACCACTCTGCAGGCTCTTAGCTACCTGCGGGCAGTGGGTAGTCCTCAGCAGCCTCCACTCCTATTATCAGAAGCCCTGCTAAGTTCAGGCAAGTTACAGCATCTCCAGGAAGGAGACTCTGGGCACCAGACATGGAGGTGAGTGGACAGCAGCCCTCACAAGGGCCCAACACCTCTGCTGCATCTGACCCCTTTGCAGGCTTACCCACATCTGGCCAGCCAGTGTCAGACACGGTACTAAAAGACATGCTAATGCCACTTAGATCATCACTACATAACGATATGATCTCCACAGTTAGAATATGCCAAGACAAGGTTTAGGTTTTGGGAGACAGGATCGATTATGTAGAGAAATCCATGGGAGAATATTCCCAATCCTTTAGAACAATGGTGGATGCACACAGTGCATACAATGATGAAATTCTCTGGATAAAAGACAAACTAGCTGACCTGGAGGACAGGTCTAGGAGAAATAACTTAAAAATTAGAGGAATGCCTGAAACAGTTAGTGCTACCCAGCTTCCCTAATATGTGCAGGAGATGTTCACAGGGTGCCAAAACCATCATTTTTAGCAGATGATGTACCCAGGGACATTCTGCTCAGGCTGAATTTCTATCATGCAAAATAAATTCTTCTGGACAACTTCTGTAAACCTGATCAACGTCCTGCTTCTTATGCATCACTGAAAGTGCTCCTGGATCTCTCCAGACACACTCTTCAGTGCAGACGTAATTTAGCCACCATCACCAAAGCTCTGCGTAATCACCACATTCTACACAAATGGAAGTACCCGGCATTACTATCTATTACCCATAATGGCAGCACCACCACTGTGTCCTGTCTGGAAGAAGGCCTGATCGTTCTTCCGAAATGGGGTATCATTCTGGAAGCTCCCCCAGATCCCATTCAGGTCGACAGAGCCCTAAGCAGAATGGCAGGTTGTATCCCATATGTGTTCCTTGCAGAAGAAAAAAATAAAAGGAGTCTCCCAGGTATCTGCTCACTGATCATATCCCTATCCCTGGCTATGGTTAAACATGGATATTTATCCAACACCCTCCAGATCTTATGAACAATGCATAATGTTCACGATTCTCTTTTTTACCATTTTGTTTTATTTGTTCTTTTTTCAGTATGTTTTGTTTTGTTTCCCTATCTGTTCTACTGGTACATCAACAACGAACAGAGACAACTTCAAATTTTCCATTAATGAAGCATCTCCAGCTTACAAGCAACCAGATTGAACCTTCATCTGCCAAAGAGAACTCTTCCCTATGTAAGAAAAGACACTGGAAAGTACTCATGCAACTCCGTATTACCTGCAGCACATCCAGCGCAGTAAGTGTTGAACTTCCCCTGCACATCCTACATAAAATTCCACTATGGCCATTAAGTGTACGTCCTTGAATGTTAAAGGCCTCAATCATCCAGCCAAAAGACATTCCATGTGGAAAGAAGCCTTGAAAAATCAGGCAGATATAATATGCATACAGGAAACGCACTTTATTGCCTCAACATCCCTAAATGTGCCCATAAACAATACCCTCATGTCTTTTTCTCCTGTTCACCTCAGAAGAAGGCGAGAGGTGTGCTTCTAGGCTTAAGACGCACAATATCCTTCCAACTAAAAGACTCTATTCTGGATAGTGAGGGGCTGTTTATCATCGTCACTTGTGACTTAAATGCACGCCCTTATACCCTGGTAGCACTTACACCCCCAATCTACACCAAATAAGGTTCATCCGCAGGCTGCTCAAACGCATATCATCAATTAAATATGGGCATCTCTACTCCACACCTGGACTCTTCTTCAAATACCACAAAACAGAAACATTCACTATGACAGCTATTGCATACTGAAGAGTTGTATGATGTCTGGAGGTGCCAACATATAAATAAATAAAAAAGATTTCACTTATTTCTCCCCCCACATATCATACATACTCCTGTATTGATATGTTCTTAACTGATAAATGGCTTCTGCAGAGGATATCATCCTCATATATCCATGAAATAACATGTTCTGACCATGCCGCTGTATCTATTACCATTAACGAACAAGGTGCCCCCTCCATAGTACCCATCTGGCGTTGCAACGTCAGACTACTGCAAGAACACAAAAATTATCACCCAACATATCAAAGACTTCTTTGCCTCCAACGCTGGGTAAATGCGTTTACCCTGTGGAACGCATATAAAGCGTACATAAGAGGAATTTTAATACAACAAGGAGCCAGAGTCAAGACATGCTATGATCTACACCTAAACAAACTTATTTCAGAAATCCACAACTTAGAAACAAGTAATGCCGTGTACACACGGGTGGACTTTCTGACCAGACTGGTCCGACAGACCGAATCCGGCGGACAATCCAACCGTGTGTGGGTTGCATTGGACTTCCGATGGACTGTTTCGGTCGGAAATCCGACGGACTTTAGATCTGAAACCTGCTTCAAATCTTTACGTCGTAACTCCGCCGGACTCACTTCCTAACGGAAAGCCCATTTGCCTGTATGCTGGTCCGACGGACCAGATACGACGCAGGGGCAGGGTACTACATCTCGCGCTTGCTGCAATAGGAAAAACAAATTTTCCTATTGCAATAGGAAAAACAAATTTTCCTATTGCGGCGAGCGCGAGGGGAGGCGACGATCTCCCTTAGGTCTGGTATGGATTTTAAGGTGAACCCCCTACGCTGAAAAACGGCGTGGGGTGCCCCCAAAATCCATACCAGACCCCTATCCAAGCACGCAGCCTGGCCGGTCAGGAAAGGGGGTGGGGACGAGCGAACGCCCCCCTCCTGAAACGTACCAGGCCCCATGCCCTCAACATGGGGCGTGGGTACTTTGGGGAAGGGGGTGCCCTGCGGCCCCCCCACCCCAAAGCACCTTGTCCCCATGTTGATGAGGACAAGGGCCTCTTCCCGACAACCCTGGCCGTTGGTTGTCGGGGTCTGCGGGCCGGGGGGCTTGTCGGAATCCGGGAGCCCCCTTTTCAACATCACCCTATGATCACGCCCCTTATGACGTCACAGTCCCAACATGCCCTGGGACTGTGACATCATAAGGGGGTGGGGTCACCGCCTATATAAGTCATTGCGGAGCGCTCACACAGCATTACAGCGGGAGAGAGCGTCATGTCAACATCGGAAGAAGAGAAGAGGGAAGAAGATGACACAGAAGTCCAGGCCACCGCTAGCACAAGAGCGGCAGAAGATAGCGGAGGAGCCGGCAGAAGAACCGGACACCCGGAGAAGAGGTCGAACACCGGGAGAAGAGGCCGGAGAGCAGGAGAAGAACCGGACACCGGGAGAAGAGGCCGGAGAGAGCGGCGAAGTCGGAAGAAGACCCCCAAAGTCGGAGGAAGACCCCCCGGAGCTGTCTAATAAATTACTTTAAAAACCTGTGTAGTGTGTTTTTTTATTGACACCTTTTCCCTAGGTGGATGGGTAGGGGTACGATGTACCCCATACTCATTCACATAGGGTAGGGGGCCGGGATCTGGGGCCCCCTTATTAAATTAAATATAGCATCTCTAATAAGTGGTAAGTCGCCAGGACATGACGGTCTCTCAAACAAGTATTACAAAATGTTTACCATGTTAATAACTCCGCACCTGACTACCGTATATTCGGCAGCAGCACAGACCTCTTCCTTTCCCCAAGAGATGCTAAAGGCATATGTAGTAACCAAACCAGGGAAAGGCCTTGTCACCCCCCGCAAATTTTAGACCATATCACTCCGGAACTCTGATTTCGAAATCTATGCCAAACTAATAGCACAACACCTAGCCACTATCACCATCTCTAATACAGAAAGACCAGATGGGATTTGTAAAGGGAAGGCAACCTTTAGATGCAACCAGGAGAATCCTAAATGTTATCCATTTTGCAGAAAGAACACAAACGCCCTCTCTGCTACTATCTATTGATGCAGAGAAGGAGTTCGATAGAGTTGACTGGCAATACATGTCAAGTGTACTAACAAAGTTTGGTTTTCAGGGCCCCATCAGGACAGCAATTCTTTCCATTTATTCCTACCCCTCAGCTCAGGTCTACACTTCTGGCCTGCTCTCTAAAACATTTAACATTTCAAATGGTAACCACCAGGAATGTCCACTTTCCCCTTCTATATTCAACCTCATAATAGAGCCACTGGCAGAGGCCATCCGAACAAACCCTCTAATAAGAGGATTTCAGTTCAAGTGTAGATCACATGTTATTAACCTTTTTACAGATGACGTCATCCTACTCCTAACTAACCCTGGGTCATCATTCCCCCAAGCACACCAAATCCTAACGGCATTCAGCTCTATTTCATACAACTAAGTCAATTTCTCCAAGTCCCTAATGCTTGATTTAGGAGTTCCACCCGAAACTAAACTGCACCTTCAAGACTTACTGCCATTTACCTGGAGCTCTCAGGGTGTGCCGTACCTGGGTATAACCCTGACAGCGTCAACAGCTTCCCTAATTCAGGCTAACTATACCCCCTGACCCAAAAAATCAAAAGCCAGCTTCAACACATGTCTTACTGTGAACTTTCCTGGGCAGATAGGCTAACAGCCTTTAAAATGATAATTCTACCCTGATTGCTATACTATTTCAGGGAGCTCCTGATCCTTGTCCCAGCACAACACCTAAAATCCCTAAAGGCTCTACTGAACAACTTTATTTGGAAAAACAAAAAGCCGAGATGCACCGACACAAATTTAGTTAAACATAAATCCGCTGGGGGTATGGGGATGATTGACACCCATGAGTAACACTGGGAAACACTATTAGAACAATTGAAATACTGCTTTAGGCAGGAAGATGAACCGCTATGGTTGGACATCAAGACAACTCAATCACCTACACCTGACCTCATCTCTCTACTGATTTATGACTCTTGTAGGTCGTGGGACACATCTTCCCTTCCCCCTCCAACGGCAGCCTCTATACAGGCATGGCGATTCCTACTTAAACAATCTAAACATCCCACATAGATAAAACTGCCAACACTACCTATCCAAGCAATAGAAACTATTGTCCCCTTCTTGTATACAAAACCACTCCAATTAAACAGCTTAAACAAAATACAGGACTTCTTCTCCAACACCAAGCATAAATTTTGGGAACACCTGATGGAAGAATTCCATCTCCCGATTGATATTCATTTTGCCAGCCTCTGCATCCTGCTCTTCCTATCCAAGCACCCCTTACCAACAATATATATCCCCCCTGGAGCTTGGAAATTTCTCTCCTCCCACATACCCCTGCGAAAAGGTATCTCCCTTTTCTACAACCTATTGCATGACAAAATCTCACTCAAAAAGCTCCCTCCCTTACAAAAATGGGTGAATGACCTGAACAAATCCTACCCTCTAAAACAATGGCAAGTAGCCCTCCAGTCAACATACAAATTTTCGAAATGCAGTAATCACTGGGAAATGATGCTTAAAATAATACATTATACACCCTATAAACTAAATTTTGCCCTAACAAATCCCCAAACTGCTGGCGCAATTGTGAGCAAGTAGGTAGCCTACTGCATATCCTGTTGGGGTAACCGAGCCTTACCAGATTTTGGAGACAAATATTTCACCTACTATCCTCAATTACGGGAATACTCAGCCCCCCCCCCCAGCCCAGGACTTGCTATCTTAAGTATAGGAATAGAAACATATCCAACCCCCATGAGACAAGTAGTAACCCATATACTACTAGAAGCACGTAATACTATTCTTACGAAGTGGAATTTTCAAGATTCTCCAAAAATTCTTCTCATTTCCTGTTTTGGCTTTGGGACAGAAAGTGAACTGGAGACACAGGTGGCAAAAAAACTGACAGGGGTTATAAATCTCTCTTACTCTAGCCAAAATGAAAAAAAATAGGTTCTTAGTAGGTGCAAAGTTATTCACTTTAGGGCAGGACTGTCAAACACAATTTCATTGGGGGCCACATCAACAGTATGGTTGGCCTCAAAGGTCCGGTTGTATCTGGGGAGAGCTACGTACAGAGTGCAGAGTTAAGGGTGTGCTATGTACAGAATGCAGGGTTTAGGATGCGCTACGTACAGAGTTCAGGGGTGTGCTGTATACAGAATGCAGGGTGTGCAACTCAATCCCCCCTCTCCCCCAAAAGCTTCTTCGCATTTCTCTTTCCTACCTGGCACAGCTCTAGGCGGCACACCTTGTAGGTAGATTGTTCTCTTTCTTGCTTTCTCTGGAGATCTGTCCCCACCATGAGCACTTGCAGGAATCTGCTAGATCCGGGAGCAGTTGAGCAAAACAACTGAGAAGGGTTCTGTTTTTACAAGTGACAGCAGGGAGAGGAGGGTGAGAGCCGAATGGAGCTCCGCCACATTGCAGCTGCAAAACTTGATGCGAGGTCGGGCCCAGGGGCGGACTGACCATTCGGGCACTCAGGTAATGCCCGAGGGCCCCATGCCACTAAGGGGCCCCATCAGGGTTGCCAGCCTCATAAAAACCAGGGACAATATGGAAAAATCTGTGTTTTTTTCAAAATCCCAAGATTATAGCTGCCCCGCCTCTCCAGTACCTTTTCAGTGTGTGTATGTGCATTCTGTGTGTGTATAGTGTGTGAATACTGTATGTGTGTGTATACTGTGTGTATACTGTGTGTATATTGTGTGTCTGTGTGTATATACTGTATGTGTGTGTATATACTGTGTGGCCCCATAATCTATTGCCTGGGGTCCCCATAATCTCCTATTGCCTAGGGGCCCCATAATCTCCTATTGCCCGGGGGCCCCATAATCTTCTCCTATTGCCCGGGGGGCCCCATAATCTCCTATTCCCCGGGGGGCCCCATGAGTTGTCAGTCCGCCCCTGCGAGGGCCACATCCCAAGGCCAAGTGGGTCGCATTCAGCCCACAGACCTTGTGTTTGAAATATGTGCTTTAAGGTATAGGATAAGAGAAACCTCAGCGCAATCATTTAAAATAACAGAGAATAGGATGAGAGAAAATTCAGCAAAATCTCTTAGGATAATAACCCCCCAAGGACCTAAATGAACACAAAGCAAGCCATGGGGTTGATTTACTAAAACTGAAGAGTGCAAAATCTGGTGCAGCTCTGCATAGAAACCAATCAGCTTCCAGGTTTATGGTCAAAGCTTAATTGAATAAATTAAAGTTAGAAGTTGATTGGCTACCATGCACAGCTGCACCAGATTTTGCACTCTCCAGTTTTAGTAAATCAACCCCCATGCGTCCAAAAACAAGCAAAAAACTCATCTAAATCTGAGTGTTCAAATGTATAACTAGTGTTAATTCTGCTGCCCACGCTGTGTATGTTCTCATAAATAAACAGCAAGTAATAGATATGTAAAAAGGTGCCACGCAGTACAAATACTATGATTTATACCTAATAATAATGAATCATATATTGACCATAGATCATGCACAATACACTGTGAAAAGAATAAAAAAAAACAATATATGCATCCCGAGTGTTCATAAATTCTTGCAAAAACATGCGTTTTTTAGTATGTGTTTTTAACCATATAACAAGTTCAACTTATGCCTTAATAATATGCGCCATTCAATGTGACAAAATAAAAATAAAATAATAGGCATAAAAGTCTCAAGTTTCCAAATATTCTTCTAAGTATTCGTATTATGTCATCCATTATTTCTTTATTCTGCGTTTATAATCCTCCATTATATACTTTCACCACATACAAGTATTCCTTCACCAACATTAATATCTCACCTTGTATTATGACCTCACAAGTAGGTCTAATGCGCTTGCCCCTTTTAGTGGGGTCCCCTATGCCATAGGTGTAATGCCCTCCTCAAGCTCACTAGTGCTCCTCACTCCATCTCCATCCTCTGCAATGCTTAAAAATGGGTGTTCAACCTGTAGCCCTCCATCTGTTGCGGAACTACAAGTCCCATCATGCCTCTGCCTTTGGGAGTCTTTTGGATAACTGTCACCCTTGCAATGCTTAACGGGACTTGTAGTTCTGCAACAGCTGGAGGGCCACAGGTTGAGCACTCACACAAAATAAAGAGGGAAATATAGTGCTCAGTTGCTTGGTTAAAAAAAAAAAAGCTAGATAACTGTCTATTAACATTTTTAACATCAGAGACTGTTGATCCAGCAAATATCTGATTGCTTTCAGGGACCAGAAAGGACCATTTTCCCCCGTTAAAGCAAACTGGACCATGCTTTATAGTTTTGTTTTTTTTTTGCCTTCCTCTTGATCCTCTGTGAGCTTAGGGTTCAGTATATGAAGGTTTTCAATGTATTTATTCATTTTTTTCTATTGGTCGAACTAGACTTGTGTCTTTTTTTAGCCTAGTATAACTTTATAAAGTTGCGCTATTTGAATAATATATAAACATGAAAAACATAAAAAGCACATAAAAAGTTCACAAGTGATGTTTTCTAGTATTCCAGGGGAGTTTCACCACCATCCACCACCTTGAAGTGTGATCCTGTGCATCGACACCACCACCACCACCTAAAGGCTCGCTTATCAAATTATGTGGACCTCTCATTACAAAAGGTCATAAACACCTGTGGCTCTATACCCAGCCAGGGCCGTTATACTTCAGAGGGTCTTCCAAGTTGGCAAATCAATCCTCCCAACACGATTATCATTGGAGTTCCCGAAACAGAAAAGGCTCCACATAGAGTAAAATAGAGCCTTTTCTGTTTTGGGGAACTTCAAGGGGGTGGTGAAACTCACCTGGAATACCAAAATATATCACTTGTGAAATTTGTATGTGTTTTTTATGCTTTTCATGTTTATGTGTTCAAATAGCACAACTTTTTTTAAAGTTATACTGTATTGGAACTGTGCTAATATCTCACAGAAAAGTTGCTGCTACATGGTTGTTTGCTATACATAGCGCGTTTTTGTTTTTTTTTTTCTTTCTTTTTTTTAACCTGACTACCTTCGTAACCATGTAACACCTGAAAACAGGAAAGCAGGGGCAACGATAGTGGTACTGGTCAAAGAAGGAAGCAGAGCGAAAGTTTGCCCTGTTGTGGAAATCATGAGCTTCACCTATAAGAAAATCATTCCGCTGGGCTAATAAGCATAATTACAGCTCTTTCGTATAATCCGGAAAAGCGTGCTTTCATAAAGCCAAGTAATGCAGACACAGAAGCTGGTATCACATTGGGAGGTCAACATAAAAGTCCTAGTGAAATAGGGCGGGTCCCGTTTATTTATAGGGCTGAACAGGGATAACAAAGAGTTATACCTTCAAAAAGGACCAATCAGACACTTGTATACATTCAAATAGATATCAGGTAGTGACATATGCGATCGCTTGTGTGCAGAGCAACGTGTACAGTTTCCCACCAAGACAATGCGTCTTGCATTGTGTCGGCTGCAAACACTGTGAACATTGTTCTGATCAGGACCGTCTGCATATTCCCACCATTTACTATTGGCGTGAACCGTACTTCACAAGGCTCAGCGAGTCATGCTTTGTACGATTACACTATTGTTCCTATGTACGTAGGTCTGTTTGCTGGAAGTGTTGATGCAGTCGCCATGAGGTGACCAGCCTCTTCGTGAACGAACATCCCTTAAAATGGCAAACCGATCTCCGCGTCCATGGGAAGGTTTCCGCAACCAAAAGTCTTTCACCGGTGTCTGTATGTGCGGACACTGGGAGACACCTGACTATAGCCATTAATAAAAATTTCCACAACAGCCCCAACCTCCTGGATCCCATGAGCGAGCGCAGTGTGTCTCCCGCATGCAGAGTGGGCAGCCGGCTTTGAAACACCAGGAAGTCTCAGCCAGCTTCCAGGAAGCAAGATGGCAGCACCGGAGACCCAAAGACCAACAAAGAACTGGGCGATGATCATGCTGGATCCCTGGGCAGAAAAGTGTCTGTATATTAAAGGTTGGCAGACACGGTATTTGTAGCTGCTTATTTTTAATTTTTTTTTTTAAACTGACTGGAGCATAGAGTTTAATGGTTTAATGTTACTTCAATGGACCGAAAAAGAGTAAAAAAGAGAATTTCATTGTTAGCAGTACCAGGACAGGGTTGTCCAGCACCCAGGGTAAGGATCCAGAATTGCGTCCCTTCCCTCACTATTAATACATACCATAGAGTGGGTGTACCACCCTGCATCCATTTTTTGCCCCCCCACGCTTCACTGCTCCCAGGGCAACTGTTCTTCCTGCCCAGCCCTTGTCCCAGCCCTGATTGTTGGGGTTTACAGTGCCTTGAAAATGTATTCATACCCTTTGAAATTTTCCACATATTGTCATGTTACAACCAAAAACGTAAATGTATTTTATTGGGGTTTTATGTGTTAGACCAACACAAAGTGACACATAATTGTGAAGTGGAAGGAAAATGATAAAAGGTTTTCAATTTTTCTTTACAAATATGTGAAAAGTGTGGAGTGCATTTGAATTCAGCCCCCCGGAGTCAATGCTTTGTAGAACCACCTTTCGCTGCATTTACAGTTGCAAGTCTTTTTGAGGATGTCTCTACCAACTTTGTACATCTAGAGAGTGAAATTTTTGCCCATTCTTCTTTGCAAAATAGCTCAAGCTCTGTCAGATTGGATGGAGAGCGTTTGTGAACAGCATTTTTCAAGTCTTGCCACAGATCCTCCATTGAATTTAGGTCTGGACTTTGACTGGGCCATTCTAACACATGAATATGCGTTGATCTAAACCATTCCATTGTAGCTCTGGCTGTATGTTTAGAGCGGTTGTCCTGCTGGAAGGTGAACCTCCACCCAAGTCTAAAGTCTTTTGCAGACTCTAAAGCCTCGTACACACGATCTGATTTTCCGACGGGAATTGTGTGATGACAGGCTGTTGGCGGAAAATCCGACCGTGTGTACACTCCATCGGACAATTGTTGTCGGATTTTCCACAGACAAATGTTGGATGGCAGGCTTTAAAATTTTCCACAGACAAATGTCTGTCGTGGGATTTTCCGAGCGTGTGTACACAAGTCCGTCAGACAAAAGTCCAAAGTACAAACACGCATGCTCAGAAGCAAGGACGAGCCAGAAGCGGTCGGTCTTTTAAACTAGCGTTCGTAATAGAGAATTAACATTCGTGACACGGCAAATTATGAAATGTCGAAATGCAGCACACAATTCTCTTCTTCTTTAATGGGATAATAATGAAGCTGCTTTGCTGGTGATACTGATGGAGTTCTGCAAAACTTATTTTAATAGGCTTTTATTTTCTAGTGATATCAAGAATAATATTATTATGCTTGGTTTTTTTTTTTGCAAGTTACCACAACACCATTTTCCCGCAGTTTTTAAGATCAAAGATACAACTATGTTGGTGTCCCTTGTTAATTTTACATTGTATTTTTTTAAATGTAACTGCCTACTCCCAAATTGTCATTTGAAGTAAAACACATAGCCAATTATTATTCTACACAATTTTTTTTATTGTGCATTAAAAAAAGAAAACACATACAATTAGACATGCTATCTGCCAATAGAATGTAACCAAAAAGTGCATTCTATGCATCCAAAAATATAGAAAATATACCAAATCAGCAAATGCATATGACATAATTGGTCACAATTCTTAAAGTAACCAATTTTTGGTCCAAGAAACTCTCCTCCTCCTGTTCCTGGAATGGACTTGGGTCAAAGCAATAACTCCAAGTCCAATAATAAATAACACGTTATCTCTTCCGATTCCGCAGCATGTCTGGTTGACGAACGGCCATTCAGAAACTAACTGAAAAGCACGAACTGAAAAGCGTGAAATGAAAAGCGCGAATCAACCCTCGCCAAACTTCTACTAACATGAAATTAAGAGAAGGAGCCCAAAGGGTGGCGCCTGACAATTGAATTTCCTCTTTATCAGCTCGTAGTACGTCTAGTACGTTACTACGTTCGCGTTTGTTGGCCGACAATTGTGTGCCGTTTGTATGCAAAACAAGTTTTTGGACAACGCCCTTCGGAAAAAAGCCCGGGGCTTTGTCTGCGGAAAATCCAATTGTGTGTACGAGGCTTAACAGGTTTTCTTCTAAGACTGCCCTGTATTTGGCTCCATCCATCTTCCTATCAACTCTGACCAACTTCCCTGTCCCTGCTGAAGAAAAGCATTCCCACAACATGATGCTGCCACCACCATGTTTCACGGCGGGAATGGTGTGTTAAGGGTGATGTGCAGTGTTAGTTTTCTACCACACATAGCGTTTTGCTTTTAGGCCAAAAAGTTCAATTTTGGTCTCATCTGACCAGAGCACCTTCTTCCACATGTTTGCTGTGTCCCCCACATGACTTCTCGCAAACTGCAAATGGGACTTCTTATGGCTTTCTTTCAACAATGGCTTTCTTCTGGCCACTCTTTCATAAAGACCAGATTTGTGGAGAGCACGACTAATGCCGCGTACACACGGTCGGACTTTTCGTCTACAAAAGTCCGACAGCCTGTCCGACAGACTTCCGGCGGACTTCCGGCGGACTTTCCGCGGACTTGCAGCAGACTTTCTAACGAACGGACTTGCCTACACACGACCACACAAAAGTCCGACGGATTCGTACGTGATGACGTACACCGGACTAAAATAAGGAAGTTCATAGCCAGTAGCCAATAGCTGCCCTAGCATGGGTTTTTGTCCGTCGGACTAGCACACAGACGAGCGGATTTCGGGGTCCGTCGTAGTTACGACGTAAAGATTTGAAGCATGTTTCAAATCTAAAGTCCGTCGGATTTGAGGCTGAAAAAGTCTGCTGAAAGTCCGGAGAAGCCCACACACGATCGGATTACCAGCCAGCTTTAGTCCGTCGGCGTCCGTTGGACTTTTGTAGACGAAAAGTCCGACCGTGTGTACGCGGCATAATAGTTGTCCTGTGGACAGATTCTCCCACCTGAGCTTTGGATCTCTGCAGCTCCTCCGGAGTTACCATGGGCCTCTTAGCTGCTTCTCTGATTAATGCTTTCCTTGCCTGGCCTCTCAGTTTAGGTGGACGGCCATGTTGTGGTAGGTTTGCAGTTGTGCCATACTCTTTCCATTTTCAGATGATGGAATGAACAGTGCCCCATTAGAAGTTCAAAGCTTGGGATATTTTTTGTATAACCTAACCCTGATTTAAACTTCTCCACAACTTTATCCCTGACCTGTCTGGTGTGTTCCTTGCCTTCATGATGCTGTTTGTTCACTAACAGGTTCTCTAACAAACCTCTGAGGTCTTCACAGAACAGCTGTATTTGTCCCCTTCCCGCCGACCGTACGCACATCTGCGTACTCGGCTTTCGGGGGTTATACCGGGAGGATGCCCGCAGCTGCAGGCAACATCCTGGTACCGTTGTTTCGAGCGGGCGATCGGCTATCCGTATATAACAACCGATGCGGCTAAAAGCCGCTCGGCTGTTATACCGGAGGAGCGGGAGGGGACAATCCCCCCCCTCCCGCCGCCTCCCGCCGCTCTTACCGGGCCTCCCGTGCGATCGGGAGGCCCGGTGTCCAATCAGCTGCCTCCGGCGGCTGTGGGCGGGCTGGAACGAAGCTGTGGGTGGCTTCGTTCCAGCCCTCTCAATGTAAACGCGGAAGCGACATCATGACGTCACTTCCCGTTTACTCGGCTGCCAATGGCGCAGAATTTAAAAAAATACACAGTATTCAGAATCGCCGTTTTCAGTGATCTGAATACTTTGAAGTGCAAAGAGGGATCGGGGGTCTTTTAGACCCCCGATCCCTCCATAAAGAGTACCTGTCACCACCTATTACTGTCACAAGGGATGTTTACATTCCTTGTGACAGCAATAAAAGTAAAAAAAAAACATTTTTTTTTTAAACACAATTTTTAAGTATAAAAATAAATAAAATAAATATAAAAAAAAATTTTTTTAAAGCGCCCCCGTCCCCGCAAGCTCGCGCAGCGAAGAAAACGCATACGGAAGTCGCGCACGCATATGTAAACGGTGTTCAAATCACACATGTGAGGTATCGCCGAGATCGTCAGAGCGAGAGCAATAATTCTAGCCCTAGACCTCCTCTGTAACTCTAACCTGGTAACCGTAAAAAAAAATTTAAAGCGTCGCCTATGGAAATTCATAGCTACCATAGTTTTTCGCCATTCCACGAGTGCGTGCAGTTATAAAGCATGACATGTTTGGTATCTATTTACTCGGCGTAACATCATCTTTCACATTATACAAAAAATTGGGGTAACTTTACTGTTTGGATTTTTTAAAATTCGTGGAAGTGTCCCTTTTCCAAAAATTTGCGTTTAAAACACCGCTGCACAAATACCGTGTGATATAAAATATTGCAACAATCTCCATTTTATTCTCTAGATTCTCTGTTAAAAATATATATATAATGTTTGGGGGTTCTAAGTAATTTTCTAGCAAAAAATATGGATTTTAACTTGTAAACACCAAATTTCAAAAATAGGCTTAGTCATATAAGGGTTAAACTGAGATTAAATTACACACAGGTGGAATCTATTTACTAATTAGGTGACTTCCGAAGGCAATTGGTTACACTAGATTTTAGTATCAGAGTAAAGGGGGCTGAATACAAATGCACGCCACACTTTTGACATATTTATTTGTAAAACATTTTAAAAACTATTTATCATTTTGCTTCCACGTGTCAACATCGGAAGAAAAGAAGAGGGAACAAGACGACGGAGAAGACCGGGCCACCGCTAGCAAACGAGCGGCAAAAGAGCAGAAGATAGCGGAGGAGCCGGCAGAAGAACCGGAGAGCGGGAGAAGAACCGGACACCGGGAGAAGAGGCCGGAGAGAGTGGAG
The DNA here is from genome assembly GCF_042186555.1 of Aquarana catesbeiana. Classification (NCBI taxonomy): domain Eukaryota; kingdom Metazoa; phylum Chordata; class Amphibia; order Anura; family Ranidae; genus Aquarana; species Aquarana catesbeiana. The sequence continues at coordinate 611,046,944 of NC_133328.1, read as the reverse complement.
AAGTCGGAAGAAGACCCCCGGAGCTGCCTAATAAACTACTTTAAAAACCTGTGTAGTGTGTTTTTTATTGACATTTTTTTCCCCAGGATTTACCCCATACTTATTCACATAGGGTAGGGGGCCGGGATCTGGGGGCCCCCTTATTAAAGGGGGCTCCCGGATTCCGATAAGCCCCCCGCTCGCAGACCCCGACAACCAACGGCCAGGGTTGTCGGGAAGAGGCCCTTGTCCTCATCAACATGGGGACAAGGTGCTTTGGGGTGGGGGGCCGAAGGGTGCCCCCCTTCCCCAAAGCACCCACCCCCCCATGTTGAGGGCATGTGGCCTGGTATGGTTCAGGAGGTGGGGTGCGCTCACTCGTCCCCACCCCCTTTCCTGACCGGCCAGGCTGCCTGCTCGGATAAGGGTCTGGTATGGATATTGGTGGAACCACCACGCCGTTTTTTTTGGCGTAGGGGGGGTTCCCCTTAAAATCCATACCAGACCTGAGGGCCTGGTATGCTCTGCGACGGGGCTCACAAGGTGTCAATCTCGCCGATAAAAGCGGCGAGATTGACTTCCTTTTCTAGTCCTGTCGTACCTCATCACGTTCAAAATGAACGGACTTTAGTCCGTGTGTGGGCAAGTCCGTTCATTCGGAAGTCCGCTGTAACTCCGTCGAAAGTCCGTGGGGAAGACCGGCGGACCTAGTCTGCTGGAAAGTCCGGTCGTGTGTAGGCAAGTCCGTTTGTTCAGAAAGTCCGTTGGAAGTCCGCCGGAAGTCCGTCGGGAAGACCGTCGGACCTAGTCTGCCAGAAAGTCCGGTCGTGTGTACGCCGCATAACACTACCCTCTCCCCAGGTCGACAATGCTGCTGTCCAAAGGTTTCGCCAATGCTTCTCCATCCAGAGTAGAGACACCCTAATGCCCCGTACACACAATCGGATTTTCGGAGAACAAATGTTGCATGTGAGCTTGTTGGTGGAAAGTCCGACCGTGTGTATGCTCCATCGAACATTTGTTTGGTTGGACTTTCCACCAAAAATGTTGGCTAGCAGGTTCCCAAATTTAACTCCAACAAATGTTTGTTGTCCGACTTTCCGATCCTGTGTACACAAGTCCGTCAGACAAAAGTCCACGCATGCTCGAAATCAAGTACAAGCTGGAAGCGCTCGGTTTTGTAAAATTAGCGCTGTAATGGAGATAACACGTACGTCTTGTACATCACTAGGTTCCTAATTGTTGGCCAACATTTGTGTGACCGTGTGTATGCAAGACAAGTTGGAGCCAACATCCTTCGAACAAAAATCCACGGTTTTGTTGTCGGAAAGTCCGATCGTGTGTATGAGGCATAAGACTGGAAGTGTGTTATTGCCTGGAGCACCAGGTGAAAAAAATTTTAAAAAAGCCTAAAAAAGAAAACAAATGCAGCCACCACATCTAAGAGTTGGTAAATTGCAATATATAATATTTTTGTTTTAGTGTTTAATATTTCTTCAAGCATTAGGGGACGCTTTGGAGATACTGTACTCTGAAACATAGGGCCTCTCGGGTGAGTTGGAAGACGACATATGTTTTCAGTGCCGAGAGCGATGCACTGAAAAAAATAACAGCACCAAGATGTCAGTGGGAAAAAAACTAACGTACCGTGAAAGATAATCATTAATTGTCAGCTCCACGCTGCTACCATGTACCGTTTACTGAGAGACATACAACCTTATTCAGCTGTAGCAGCAGCGGAGGGAAACGCGATAGCCTAAATTTATCATCACTTTCAAGCTCGTGGAATTCCCTTATGACCACTCTGGAGTTAACAAGATTTGCAGAGAGGCCGCATGGAGGTTTTCGTCTGTTTGAGTATTCAGAGAGTATTATCAGCAGTCGTGTCAAAAGGGCTGCAAGACGAAAACAGCATGTTGATTGTTGCTAAATAATTTAAGATCTGGCATCAAAAGCCTCGGCCAAGATATTGAGATGCCTGAAAGTTGAAAGGACAGCGGAGTACAGGGTGGGGACAGATTCATCTTTACCGATGGACTCATCTTCTCTGGAAAATGAATACCGACTTACAGGGAATACATTGTGTAATTTTGTTGGAGATATCATTTTAGATATTGTAATGTTTACGTAAAAAGTCAGTTTTGTGTAAATCTAGTTGTAGTCTCTTTCAACTGGATTTGAACCTGTAATGTTGAAAACATTTTGTAGCTTACCAAGCCACTTCCTCACATGGAATCCAATGAAATCATGTTGATTGAGTTAAGGTGTGCTAAGTTTTGAATATTAATGTTGGGGTATATTCCTGACACTATGGGACAGCTTTTCTCAACCTGTTTAACATGGAGGAACCCTTGAAATTGTTTTAAAGCATCAAGAAATGGGTTTTATTTTATAATCATGACATGAAACAAATAATATAAATAATAATAGGCAGAAAACAAATATAGGCAGTCAAAATTGTAGTGACCCCTTTGGTGGTCAGTGTGGAAGTGACGCCTTACATTGGCAGTCATTGTAAAAGTGACCCCTTAAATTGGTGGTCAATGTAAAAGTGACCCTTACATTGATGACCAGTGTAAAAGTGACCCCTTACATTGATGGTTAAAGTAGAAGTGACCTCTTACATTGGCGAACAGGGTAGAAGTGACACCTTACATTGGCGAACAGGGTAGAATTGACCCCTTACATTGGCGATCAAAGTAAAAGTGACCCCTTACATTGGCGGTCAGTGTAGAAGTGACCCCTTACATTGGCAGTCAGTCTAGAAGTGACCCCTTACATTGGCAGTCAAAGTGGAAGTGACCTCTTACATTGGGGGTTAGTGTAGAAGTGACCCTTTAAATTGGTGGTCAGTGTAAAAGTGACCCCTTACTTTGATGGTCCATGTAGAAGTGACCCCTTACATTGGTGGTCCATGCAGAAGTACATTGGCGGTCAGTATAAAAGACACCTATTATTTTGGTGGTCATTGTAGACATGACCCTTACATTGGTGACCAGAGTAGAAGTAACCCTTTACATTGGTGGTCAGTATAGACATGACCCCTTACATTGGTGATCAATGTAGAGGTCACCTCTTACATTGTTGACCAGTGTAGTAATGACCCCTTACATTGGTGGTTAACCACATGCCGACCAGACGCCGCAGTTGTACTGCGGCAGAATGGCACGGCTGGGAGAAACAACGTTATGTAACATCGCTTCACCCTGTGGGCACTAGGGGGCGCGCGCCCCCCGCTCGCCCCCCCAAGACACATAGAACTGGGAACTGTGTGTGTAAACACGCAGTTTCCGGTTCTCTGAGGGGAGAACAGACAGATCGTCTGTTCATGCAGAGTATGAACAGCGATCTGTTATCTTCCCAGCACAGTCCCCTCCCCCCTTCATTTAGAACACAAACTAGGACACACTTAACCCCTTCACCGCCCCCTAGTGTTAACCCCTTCACTGCCAGTGACATTTTTACAGTAATCAATGCATTTTTAATCGCACTGATCGCTGTATAAATGCCAATGGTCCCAAAAATGTGTCAAAATTGTCCGATGTGTCCGCCATAATGTCTCAGTCACGATAAAAATCGCAGATCGCCGCCATTACTAGTAAAAAAAAAAATAATAAAGATGCTATAAATCTATCCCCTATTTTGTAGACGCTATAACTTTTGCGCAAACCAATCAATATACGCTTATTGCGATTTTTTTACCAAAAATATGTAGAAGAATACATATCGGCCTAAACTGAGGAAAAAAAATGCTTTTTGGATATTTTTGGGGGATATTTATTATAGCAAAAAATAAAAAATGATGCGTTTTTTTTTTAATTGTCGCTCTTTTTTTTGTTTATAGCGCAAAAAATAAAAACCGCAGAGGTGATCAAATACCACCAAAAGAAAGCTCTATTTGTGGGAAAAAAGGGATGTCAATTTTGTTTGGGTGCAACGTCGCACGACCACGCAATTGTCAGTTAAAACGACGCAGTGCGAATTGCAAAAAGTGCTCTGGTCAGGAAGGGGGTAAAATCTTCCGGGGCTGAAGCGGTTAAAGTAGAAATGACCTCTTACACTGGCGAACAGGGTAGAAGGGGCCCCCTTACATTGGCGATCAAAGTAAAAGTGACCCCTTACATTGGCGGTCAGTGTAGAAGTGACCACTTACATTGGCAGACAAAGTGGAAGTGACCCCTTACAGTGATGGTCCGTGTAGAAGTGACCCCTTACATTGGTGGGTCATGTACAAGTGACCCCTTACATTGGCGGTCAGTGTAAAAGACACCTCTTACTTTGGTGGTAATTGTAGATGTGACCCTTACGTTGGTGACCAGAGTAGAAGTAACCCTTTACATTGGTGGTCAGTATAGAAGTGACCCCTTACATTGGTTGCCAGCATAGAAGTGACCCCTTACATTGGTGGTCAATGTAGAAGTGACCTCTTAGATTGGTGACCAGTGTAGAAGTGACCCCTTACATTAGCGGTCAGTGTAGAAGTGACCCCTTACATTAGCGGTCAGTGTAGAAGTGACCCCTTACATTGGTGGTCCAAGTAGAAGTGACCCCTTATATTGGCAGTCAGTGTAGAAGTGACCCCTTACATTGGCGGTCAGTGTAGACGTGACCCCTTACATTGATGGTTCATGTAGAAGTGACCCCTTCATTGGCAGTCAGTGTAGAAGTGACCCCTTACAATAATGGTAATGGTGGGCAGGAGATCAGTTTGCCACTGCTCTCCTCTCAGTGAACACCTAGCAACCTCTGGAGGAACCACAGAACCCTGGTTGAGAAAGGCTGCTCTAGGAACTGAAGAAGTGACTTTGTAACCTATGAAACATCTTCAACATTGCAGAACAAGTCCAGGTGAATGTGACTAACTATTACTAGGTAGGAAGTGGGAGTGGGTACTTGTCAAAACTAGATACCAGCTCCCTAAAAAAAAAAAGTTTCCAAGAGTGGTAGAGCCAGGGAGAGGAAAAGGAAAAGCGGAACTTCCCTTTTTAAATGTAGTTCCACTTTAATGATAATTTGCACCACTTATCGGTTAGCTTTAATTAACCTGAACTGTGTAATGCTCCTCCTTACAAGCTGACAGATATAAATTTGATTTCTTTTTTTTCTTAGCTGGAAGTCTCCATTAATGGAATAAGAATTTCCTCTAACCAGCATGATCCCAGAAAAGAAGATACTCAAAAAAAACCCAAAAAAAAACTACTACAACGTGAACAGTACTAGTAACTATACGTGGATAATCAGTTCCCATCAATTCCCTGCAAAGTTCAGCAGTACAAAGTCAATCTAAGGACAATTCCTTCCACACGAGATCTTTAATTGGTAAAAGTAGAGCCATTTATTTTATGTAACATCTGGACCCCATAAAATAGTACCTTGTCTTCATGCTACCATCTTCTCCCAGTAGACATTGCTAGCGACTGATTATCCACATGCAATATGAATATGCATGTATGAATGGGGATAAAAGCCTGTATATCTTGGGAGGCCATCTGGAAAATGAGAATTGTGTTAAAGTGGACCTGTCACCTGCACACAGTGGAGTATTAACACTATGTCAGGACAGACACGGCTTAGGACCAAGCCTGCGCTGGACTGAGTCAAGAAAAATAATGCAGCCATTACATCTAAGAGTTGCTAAGCTGCAATATAATAAATGTTTGCTTTTGGGTTTAATACTGCTTTAAGTTAAGTGCTTGCAGTGAAAAGCATGTTTGCTTATGGTTTGTCCAGGTCTAGGATTCTGCTGACTAAAAATAACACACTGATCTAGCTATGTCAGAACAAATGTAAAAAAGGTAAAACTAAAAAGTAGAAGTTCAGTCAAATCCTAACTATATGTTACCCCAACATTTCATATTCCTGATATGTTCCTGCTGTATTGTGTGCTTGTATTTATGAACACATACAGCCAGGTCCATAAATATTGGGACATCGACACAATTCTAATCTTTTTGGCTCTATACACCACCACAATGGATTTGAAATGAAATGAACAAGATCTGCTTTAACTGCAGACTTTCAGCTTTAATTTGAGTGTATTTACATCCAAATCAGGTTAATGGTGTAGGAATTACAACAGTTTGTATATGTGCCTCCCACTTTCTAAGAGACCAAAAGTAATGGGACAATTGGCTGCTCAGCTGTTCCATGGCCAGGTGTGTGTTATTCCCTCATTATCCCATTTACAAGGAGCAGATAAAAGGTCCAGAGTTCATTTCAAGTGTGCTATTTGCATTTGGAATTTGTTGCTGTCAACTCTCAATATGAGATCCAAACAGCTGTCACTATCAGTGAAGCAAGCCATCATTAGGCTGAAAAAACAAAGCAAACCCATTAGAGAGATAGCAAAAACATTAGGTGTGGCCAAATCAACTGTTTGGAACATCCTTAAAAAGAAAGAACACACCGGTGAGCTCAGCAACAACAAAAGACCCGGAAGACCAAGGAAAACAACTGCGGTGGATGACCGAAGAATTCTTTCCCTGGTGAAGAAAACACCCTTCACAACAGTTGGCCAGATCAAGAACACTCTCCAAGAGGTAGGTGTATGTGTGTCAAAGTCAACAATCAAGAGAAGACTTCACCAGAGTGAATACAGAGGGTTCACCACAAGATGTAAACTATTGGTGAGCCTCAAAAAACAGGAAGGCCAGATTAGAGTTTGGCAAACAACATCTAAAAAAGCCTTCACAGTTCTGGAACAACATCCTATGGACAGATGAGACCAAGATCAACTTGTACCAGAGTGATGGGAAGAGAAGAGTATGGAGAAGGAAAGGAACTGCTCATGATCCAAAGCATACCACCTCATCAGTGAAGCATGGTGGTGGTAGTGTCATGGTGTGGGCATGTATGGCTGCCAATGGAACTGGTTCTCTTGTATTTCGTTTTTCGTTAAAAATTGCATTCGTCCGAAAATCCAAATTAAGGTCGAATCTGTCATTGAAGGCTTATGGTGTCTGTCGAATGTTCAAAGAAGATTCGACGGAGCAGCTAAACTGTACAATGCCGTATAGTTTACCTGCTCCGTCGAATCTTCTTAGAACTTTCAACAGACACCATAAGCCAAAGTACGTGTGTACTTAGTTCTAGCTATTTTACTGCTCCACCTCTTTGGTTACAATCAGCCAATAACATTCATCATCATCATTATTTTTATCTTTCCTCCCCTACGTCGAATCTTTCCTCCCCTACGTCGAATCTTTCCTTCCCTACGTCGAATCTTTCCTCCCCTACGTCGAATCTTTCCTCCCCTACGTCGAATCTTTCCTTCCCTACGTCGAATCTTTCCTCCCCTACGTCGAATCTTTCCTTCCCTACGTCGAATCTTTCCTTCCCTACGTCGAATCTTTCCTCCCCTACGTCGAATCTTTCCTTCCCTACGTAGAATCTTTCCTCCCCTACGTCGAATCTTTCCTCCCCTACGTCGAATCTTTTCTCCCCTACGTCGAATCTTTCCTCCCCTACGTCGAATCTTTCCTTCCCTACGTAGAATCTTTCCTCCCCTACGTCGAATCTTTCCTTCCCTACGTCGAATCTTTCCTCCCCTACGTCGAATCTTTCCTTCCCTACGTAGAATCTTTCCTCCCCTACGTCGAATCTTTCCTCCCCTACGTCGAATCTTTCCTCCCCTACGTCGAATCTTTTCTCCCCTACGTCGAATCTTTTCTCCCCTACGTCGAATCTTTTCTCCCCTACGTCGAATCTTTTCTCTCTATGTAGAATAATCTTGGACTAATAGAGCTAAGGTTAGGCACATTCGACCACAGGTTTGATGGACACAGATTGTTATTGTCATCATCATGTCGAATCTCCTATCTATATCGAACTGTTGTAGCAACGAAAACGAAAATAAAGCATTTGTTTATGTCGGATATTTCGTTTTTCGGACTCTGCACTTTCGTTATCGTTTGTTAAAACGATAACGAAAATACCTGAAATTCGGACGAAAATGCATTCGGACGAAAACGAATGCACATGTCTAGTTCTTGATGATGTGACTGCTGACAAAAGCAGCAGGATGAATTCTGAAGTGTTTCGGGCAATATTACTGCTCATATTCAGCAAAATGCTTCAGAACTCATTGGACGGCGCTTCACAGTGGAGATGGACAATGACCCGAAGCATACTGCGAAAGCAACCAAAGAGTTTTTTAAGCTAAAGAAGTGGAATGTTATGCAATGGCCAAGTCAATCACCTGACCTGAATCCGATGCATTTCACTTGCTGAAGACAAAACTGAAGGAAATGCCCCAAAAACAAGCAGTAACTGAAGACAGTTGCAGTAGAGGCCTGGCAGAGCATCACCAGGGATTAAACCCAATGTCTGGTGATGTCTATGCGTTCCAGACTTCAGGCTGTAATTGACTGCAAAGGATTTACAACCAAGTATTAAAAAGTGAAAGTTTGATGGATGATTGTTAATCTGTCCCATTACTTTTGGTCCCTTAAAAAGTGGGAGGCACATATACAAACTGTTGTAATTCCTACACCGTTCACCTGATTTGGATGTAAATACCCTCAAATTAAAGCTGAAAGTCTACAGTTAAAGTATATCTTGTTTGTTTAATTGTGTCACTGTCCCAATATTTATGGACCTGACTGTATCCTGTTCTCTTTGTATTGCTTACTTCATGTGAAATCCCTGGTGATCCTGCCAGTCCCTCTGCTTTCCTAATAAAAACTGACCACACTAGGCACGAGAGTACATCGTGCTCAGTTTTCTGGCTGTGCTGGAAACTCAGCCTGCTCTCCTCCAATGATCAGTGCTGACACATCCCCTCTGCATAGATATTAACTGGGAAGATCATTGACCTGCTGTTTCTCCTCCCCCAGCTCACTCAGCTACGTATAAAACAGAATCACTTGTGACCACTTATAAAAAAAAGGAAAAAAAAAATATTTATAATGCTTTTTATATGTATACACAAATGTTTTGCCTTTAATTTATATTTTGAACTGAATGGGTTGTTTTACAAGGTGAGGGTTCACATATACTTTAAACCTGCTCCCACGCCCATTCTAAGCGTAATCTAACTACCCTCTAAAGCGGTGGTCAGCAACGCTGTCCTCAGGACCCACTCACAGGCCAGGTTTTATGTATTACTTTAGGGGATGCAGACTAGAATTCTGCAATCACTGAGCAGCAAATTATATCACCTGTGATGTATTTCCGTTATCTTGCAAACCTGGCCTGTTAGTGGGCCCTGAGGACAGGGTTGATGACCACTGCTCTAAAGGAAAGATATCTATACTTATGTTGATGGCGCTCCGGGTCCAGTCACATGATCTCTCCAGTGGCAGACTTCAGTCTAGAGGAGGGATCGCCGACAACGGCTACCAAGCATACGTGATGACGTCACCAATAGCCTATTGGTGACGTCACCGCATAGGCATTGCAGCTGTCAGCGATCCCTCCTCTAGTCTGAACCTTACTGCGAGGCATCTACGCGGAAGCTGATCATGTGACCCGGGCTGGAGTGCCCTTAGCATAGGTAAGTATAGACATCTTTCTTTTGCAAGGTAGTTTGAATAGGCTTAGAATGGAGGTGGGAGAAGGTTTAAGTATAGTTAGGATTTGACTAAACTTCCACTTTAACCACTTAAGGTCGGCCCTATAGCAGTTTTACAGCTACAGGTCGGCACCTCTGAGCCGGGTAGGATGCGCACCACCGTTGACTCGCTTCCGCTGTGATTACACACAGCAGAAGCCAATTGACAGGTGCATGGTACCCGATATCTCCGGCACCCACCGATCGTCAGGCAGAGAGACAGAACTGCAATCTGCCTATGTAAATGAGGCAGGTTGCTGTTCTGACAGGAGGGAAGGAATAGAATAAAACAAATATACTTAAAAATAAACATCATCAACATAAAATTATGTACAAATCTCATCGGGTTCTCCTGGAACTTTTTGCACTGACAGTTATTGCATTGCTTTACTTTCATTGTATTAATTAATGGGTGTCTCTAAGCATTATAAAATTACACGGCAATAACAATTTTACAGCACTGATTACCGTATGTGTAATAGACTCTGTAATATAAGTGGGTTAATTGTAAAATTTGACCTGTGGCGAAATTGCTTTAAAAAAGACAGGAAACTTAAAAGCGGCGATTAGGTCACATTTTATGAAAAATTGTAGATAAACTGTGTCCCTGTGACTCCAGCGTAAAATAAAGAATTTAATTGGAAATTCTCTTCACTTATGATATATAAAGAGAAAGAAGGAGAAAAAAAAAATAAAAAGGCTGCCTTCATTTATTATAGATTTATTATGCTTGGAGATGTCTCCAGGGACCTTTTGTCAAGATGACAGAATTTTCCCGTTTGATCTCCTCTCTTTTTCTTTCAGACTCAAGTTGTGAGCTTAGCAGCGTTTCTTTAAACTTTTTATGAGGTCTTTTGTGGGGCTTAAAAAAAGGATATAAGATTAACTAAAAAAAAAAATAGCCTAATCCTGATATTAGCAAAATGTGGATATTAATTGCCGTTTTTAAGCCAAGGATGTTTCTGTTTAAATCCAACTCCAGCCAGACGTTTTATTTTGTGTCTAATAGCACTGGGAAGGGTTAGAACATCTCTGACAAGTCTGTATTGCTGTCTATGTCCCCGTTGGGGTGATTTTCCCTCGTTGTTCTGTTTCAGTTACAGGGTGATAGAGAGACATAAAGTAATGAAAAATTTCTACAATTTCAGTAAAGTAAGAATTTTTTTTTCATGTCCTGGTGACCTCTTTTCCTTTTATTTCTTGTCTAGGCACATTATATTTTTAGCTGTTTGTAAAAGGGGGGGGGGGGGCATTCTTCACAATAACTCCCCCTTGTAAGGGGAATTCTTATCAATGACACCTATTGTACGGGCGGACTTTTCGGCATCATAGGTCCGACGGTCTTTCCGACGGTCTTTCCGACGGACTTTCAACGGACTTCCGACAGACTTTCGAATGAACGGACTTGGCTACACACGATCACACCAAAGTCCGACGGATTCGTACGTGATGAAGTACGACCGGACTAAAATATGGAAGTTGATAGACAGTAGCCAATAACTGCCCTAGCGTCGGTTTTCGTCCGTCGGACTAGCATACAGACGAGCGGATTTCTCGATAGGAACTGGGTCCGGCGGAAAGATTTGAAACATGTTCCAAATCTTATGCCGTGTACACACGGGCGGACTTTTCGACCAGACTGGTCCGACGGGACGAATCCGTTGGACAATCCGACTGTGTGTGGGCTTCATTGGACCTATGGCGGACTTTTTCGGTCGAAAATCAGACAGACTTTAGATTTGGAACATGTTTTAAATCTTTCCGACAGACTCGAGTCCGGACGAAAAATCTCGTCTGTATGCTAGTCCGACGGACGAAAACCGACGCTAGGGCAGCTATTGGCTACTGGCTATCAACTTCCTTATATTAGTCCGGTCGTACGTCATCACGTACAAATCCGTCGGACTTTGGTGTGATCGTGTGTGTGCAAGTCGTTCGAAAGTCCGTCGGAAGTCCGTCAAAAGTCCGTCGAAAGTCCGTCGGAAAGACCGTTGGACCTTTGATGCCGAAAAGTCTGCCCGTGTGAACACGGCATAAAGTCGGCCTGATTTTCGACCAAAAAAGTCCGCTGCAGGTCCGATGAAGCCCACACATGGTAGGATTGTCCGACGGATTCGTTCCATCGGACCAGTCAGGTCGAAAAGTCCGCCCGTGTGTACACTGCATAAGGAACACTTTTCCAATTGTCCCAATTTTAAAGGGACCATCACTGACCCTCAATATAAGGGACGTTCTTCTCATTGACTCCCATTGTAAGGGACATTCTTCTCACTGACCACTAATGTAAAGGACATTCTTCACACTGACCCCCAATGTAAGGGCATCCTTTCCGCTGACCCCCATTGTAAGGTTCATTCTTTCCACTAACCACAAATGTACAGGGCATTCTTCTCAATCACCACCAATGTAAAGGGCATTCTTCTCACTATCCTTCAACCTATGGGGCTTTCTTCTCACTGACCCCAATGTAAGGTTCATTCTTTCCACTGACCACAATTGTACAGGACATTCTTCTCATTGACCACCAATGTAAGGGGCATTCTTCTCACAGACCGCCAATGTAAAGGGCATTCTTCTCACAGACCGCCAATGTAAGGGGCATTCTTCTCACAGACCGCCAATGTAAGGGGCATTCTTCTCACAGACCGCCAATGTAAGGGGCATTCTTCTCACTGACCACCAATGTAAGGGGCATTCTTCTCACTAACTATGAACCTATGGGGCATTCTTCTCACTGACCACCAACCTAAGGGACTTTTGTGAAATAACGTGGTTGATGAGAATAATCAGCACCACATCCCTCTCTATATAGGAGTAAAAGAAGTGTACAAAACTAGACGATTTTTTTAGGTGCTCTACGTAAAAATATCACAGAAGTTCACAAACATTTTATTGTATGTACACTAAATTAGATCCGATAAAACATTGTTATACATAAAGTGATTTCATTATGATTATTTTAAAGCAATCATTGAATCATTAATCCCAACATGTTTCGCTCAGAAGGGCTTCCTCAGGGAAAAACTGCCAACATACTTGAAACCCAGAGTCCACAATTAGATGCCAGAATAAATCTGGTCTGTAGGTTAAAATAACCATCTATCAGGACTATCCACTAGAGATCCCCAGCTGAGCACAGACACACGAGGGACTACAGTGCCTTAAAAAAGTATTCATACCCCTTTAAATTTTCCACATTTGGTCATGTTACAATCAAAAACTTAAATGTATTTTATATGGATTTTATGTGATAGACCAACACAAAGTGGCACATAATTGTGAAGTGGAAGGAAAATGATAAATGTTTTTAAAAATCTTTTACTAATAAATATGTGAAAAGTGTGGCATGCATTTGTATTCAGCTTCCTTTATTCTAGTGGAACCAATTGCCTTCAAAAGTCACCTAATTAGTAAATAGAGTCCCCCGTGTGTAATTTAATCTCAGTATAAATACAGTTGCACTGTGAAGCCCTCAGAGGTTTGTTAGATAACTTTAGTAAACAAACAGCATCATGAAGGCCAAGGAACACACCAGACATTTCAGGGATAAAGTTGTGGAGAAGTTTAAAGGCAGGGTTAGGTTAAAAAAAAAATATCCCAAGCTTTGAACATCGCACTGTTCAATCCATCATCCAAAAATGGAAAGAGTACGGAACAACTGCAAACCTACCAAGACATGGCCATCCACCTAAACTGACAGGCTGGGCACATTCATTAATCAGAAAAGCAGCCAAGAGGCCCATGGTAACTCTGGAGGAGCAGCAGAGATCCACAGCTCAGGAGGGAGAATCTGTCCACAGAACAACTATTAGTCGTGCACTCCACAAATCTAACCTTTATGGAAGAGTATCAGGAAGAAAGCCATTGTTGAAAGAAAACCATAAGAAGTCCCATTTGCAGTTTGCGAGAACCCATGTGGGGGACACAGCAAACATGTGGAAAAATGTGCTCTGGTCAGATGAGACCGAAATTGAACTTGAATGTGTGGCGGAAAACTAACACTGCACATCACCCTGAACACACCATGCCCACCGTGAAGCATGGTGGTGGCAGCATCATGTTGTGGGGATGCTTTTCTTCAGCAGGGACAGGGAAGCTGGTCAGAGTTGATAGGAAGATGGATGGAGCCAAATACAGGACAATCTTAGAAGAAAACCTGTTAGATTCTGCAAAAGACTTGAGACTAGGGTGGAGGTTCACTTTCCAGCAGGACAACGACCCTAAACATAAAGCCATATCTACAATGGAATAGTTTAGATCAAAGCATATTCATGTGTTAGAATGGCCCAGTCAAAGTCCAGACCTAAATCCAATTGAGAATCTGTGGCAAGACTTGAAAATTGCTGTTCACAGACGCTCTCCATCCCATCTGACAAAGCTTGAGCTATTTTGCAAAGAAGAATGGGCAAAAATGTCACTCTCTAGATGTGCAAAGCTGGTAGAGACATCCCCAAAAAGACCTGCAGCCGTGAATGCAGTGAAAGGAGGTTCTACAAAGTATTGACGCAGAGGGCTGAATACAAATGCATGCCACATTTTTCACATATTTATTTGTAAAAAAATTGAAAAATCTATTATCATTTTCCTCCCCCTTCACAATTATGTGCCACTTTGTGTTGGTCTATCACATAAAATCCCAATAAAATGCATTTATGTTTTTGATTGTAACATGACAAAATGTGGAAAACTTTAAGGGGCATGAATACTTTTTCAAGGTACTGTAGATAGTAATCAAAGGAGATACAGACTTGACCAAGAACATAAGAACATATATTACAAAAGGATCCACTAGATGGTGCCCAGTTATCAAGGATCTATACTGTATACTCCAGCAGGATGAAACGTAGTTCCAAGAGAGTTGTTCAGACTGACCACCACGTGGTTCCAGTCAGACATGTTTCACATTAACGACCATTGTAAAAGGTATTCTTCACAATGACCACCAATGTAAGGTGTCATTCTTCCAACTAAACTCCCATTGTAACGAACATTTCTTTTTACTATCCACCAATATAAGGGGCTTTCTACTGAACCCAACGTGATGGCATTTTTTTCCTAAGCCCTCATTGCAAAGAGACCTTCTTCTCACTGACCCCCATTTTAAGAGATAATTTAAGAGATATTTTCTCACTGACAACTAATGTAATGGCCATTCTTCAGACTGAGCATAAATGTAGGGGGTGCCCTTACTATCAGGGAAAGGTGCAATTTTTTTACTGAACACCAATATAAGGGGACCTTCTCCCAACTGAATCCCGATGTCAGGGACATTTTTCTCCCTGACCCCCTAAGGTAAGAGATATTTTTCCCACTGACTAGGGGCATTCTTTCCATTGACCCACGATGTAAGGGGACACTTCTCCGACTTTTCACCAATGTGGGGAGCATTTTTTCTCATAGACCACCAACATAAAGGGTAGTCTTCTCACTGGTCACCAGTGTAACAAAGCAATATTTTTTCTGGCCAATAGTAATGAGACGCCTTCTCCCACTGACCACCGATATAGAAGGATCCTTCTTCAGTGAATGCTTATGTAAGGGGGCACTGCAATATTTTACTGTCTGCATTTCTTTTCTGACCATTAATATTATTTGTTTAATTTACTTTTGATTAATGCCATAAATTATTCTGATGTATACAGCAGACAATGTTAAAAAAAAAAATTATCTACTGTTGGTGTTATATACTCTAATGCCCCGTACACACGGTTGGACTTTCCGACGTAAAATGTGCGATGGGAGCTTGTTGTCGGAAATTTCGACCATGTGTAGGCTCCAGTTTTTATCGGAATTTCTGTCGCACAAAATTTGAGATCTGGTTCTCAAATTTTCCGACAACAAAATCTGTTCGTGTAAATTCTGATCGTGTGTACACAATTCCGATGCACAAAGTTCCACGCATGCTCGGAATCAAGCAGAAGAGCAGTACTGGCTATTGAACTTCATTTTTCTCGGCTCGTCGTACGTGTTGTACGTCACCGCGTTCTTGACGTTTGGAAATTCCGAAACTTTGTGTGACTGTGTGTATGCAAGACAAGTTTGAGCCAACATCCGTCGGAAAAAATCCATGGATTTTGTTGTCGGAATGTCCGATCAATGTCCGATCGTGTGTTCGGGGCATAACCCACATTCCCGTTTTTTATAATTACAATATAAAAATAATTATAATTATTACAACGTATATATACTATATTACCAAAAGTATTGGGAAGGCTGCCTTTACTGTATGTCCATAAAGATATGCATGAGTGAGTTTGGGGTGAAGGAACATGATTGACCTCAACCCAACAGAACACCTTTGGGATGAATTAGAGTGGAGACTGCGAGCCAGGCCTCTTCATCCACATCAGTGCCTGACCTCACAAATGCGCATCTGGAAGAATGGTCCAACATTCCCATAGACGCACTCCTAAACCTTGTGGACAGCCTTCCCAGAAGAGTTGAAGCTCTAATAGCTGCAAAGGGTGGGCCAACTCAATATTGAACCTTACGGACTAATGCCGCGTACACACGGTCGGACTTTTCGTCTACAAAAGTCCAACGGACGCCGACGGACTAAAGCTGGCTGGTAATCCGATCGTGTGTGGGCTTCTCCGGACTTTCAACTGACTTTTTTAGCCTCAAATCCGACGGACTTTAGATTTGAAACATGCTTCAAATCTTTACGTCGTAAGTACGACGGACCCCGAAATCCGCTTGTCTGTGTGCTAGTCCGACGGACAAAAACCCATGCTAGGGCAGCTATTGGCTACTGGCTATGAACTTCCTTATTTTAGTCTGGTGTACGTCATCACGTACGAATCCGTCGGACTTTTGTGTGGTCGTGTGTAGGCAAGTCCGTTCGTAAGAAAGTCTGCCGCAAGTCCGCCGAAGGTACGTCGGAAGTATGTCGGACAGGCTGTCGGACTTTTGTAGACGAAAAGTCCGACCGTGTGTACGCGGCATAAGACTGAGATGCATTAAAGTTCATGTGTGTGTAAAGACAGGCGTACCAATACTTTTGGTAATATAGTGTATACTTACAACATTCTAATGCTAATCATATTTGGCTTTAGACTTTAGTCTTCCTGCAAAAGGAAGCTGTAACCCATAAAAAGAAAAATACATGCCATTAAAAAGATGTATTTATGTAATAGGTGAAAAAACAAAAGTGTCAGCCATAGCATTTTTTCTACCCATATAGAGTATAGGCCCTCAGAAGTAATTGAAAGCCCAATGCACCTTTAAAAACTAACCAAAATCACCCTAATTTCTCCTTCTCATTGACTCCAATACATTTCACCAAAACTACAAAATTTTGCCAAAATCCCCTGAATCCGGCAACATTTATGGGAAATGAGAACTCTCAGTTCCACTCATTCCCTGTAATGCTGCGTACACACGGTCGGACTTTTCGTCTACAAAAGTCCGACGGACGCCGACGGACTAAAGCCGGCTGACAATCCGATCGTGTGTGGGCTTCCCCGGACTTTCAGCAGATTTTTCCAGCCGCAAATCTGACGGACTTTAGATTTGAAACATGCTTCAAATCTTTACGGCGTAACTACACCGGACCCAGAAATCCGCTCGTCTGTATGCTAGTCCGACGGACAAAAACCCACGCTAGGGCAGCTATTGGCTACTGGTAGGGATGAGCCGAACACCCCCCCGGTTCGGTTCGCACCAGAACCTGCGAACGGACCGAAAATTCGCACGAACGTTAGAACCCCATTGACGTCTATGGGACTCGAACGTTCGAAATCAAAAAAGATCATTTTAAAGGCTAATTTGCATGGTATTGTCCTAAAAAGGGTTTGGGGACCCGGGTCCTACCCCAGGGGACATGTATCAATGCAAAAAAAACTTTTAAAAACGGACGTTTTTTCGGGAGCAGTGATTTTAATGATGGTTAAAGTAAAAAAAAAAAAAAAAGTTAAATATTCCTTTAAATATCATACCTGGGGGGTGTCTATAGTATGCCTGTAAAGTGACGCGTGTTTCCCGTGTTTAGAACAGTCCCTGCACCAAATGTCATTTTTAAAGGAAAAAATCTCATTTAAAACTGCTTGCGGGTTTAATGTAATGTCGGGTCCTGGCAATATGGATGAAAATCAGTGAGACAAACGGCATGGGTACCCCCCAGTCCATTACCAGGCCCTTTGGGTCTTGTATGGATATTAAGGGGAACCCCGCACCCAAATTAAAATAAGGAAAGGTGTGGGGCCACAAGGCTCTATATACTCTGAACAGCAGTATACAGGCGGTGCAATCAAGACAGGGACTGTAGGTTTGTTGTTAAGTAGAATCTGTTTGTCATTTTGAACGGGTACATTTTTAACGTGTTTAGCTCCAGCCAAAAAATCTTTTTTAAGCTTTTTGGAAAACATAGGGAAGGGTTATCACCCCTGTGACATTTGTTTTGCTGTCTTTCCTCCTCTTTAGAAGATTTCACCTCACTTTTTGTCCCAATGACAAATGTTTTTTGAAAATTTGGGTTTTTTTGTGGAACAAGGATTGGAAAGCATCAGTGGAAAGGAGAAATGTTTTTCCCATATTAACACTTACAGGAGAGAATTTCCCTTCCTAGGGGTAGATTTCATCTCACTTCCTGTTGTCTCCTTCCGTTTGCAAGTAGGAGTCGTTTGTAAGTTAGATGTTTGAAAGTAGGGGCCTGCCCTATATACTCAGCATAAATTTGGGCCTTAGGTGTTGTTGTGGCCACAACAATGTAAGCCCTCACAGGGCCCTGCTGTGAAATATTAGATCAAGAATTGTAATTACATGCCCCTGTTGAACAGGGGCATAAAAACTGGGCCTTTGGTGGTGGTGGTGGTGGTGCTGGTGCCACAACACTGTAAGTCCTCACTCGCTCTTGGTGGGTGCAGAAATGGGCCCTGCTGTGAAATATTAGATCAAGAATTGTAATTACATGCCCCTGTTGAACAGGGGCAGAAAAATTGGGCCTTTGGTGGTGGTGGTGGTGCTGGTGCCACAACACTGCAACCCCTCACAGACACTCTAGTTGGAACGCAGGAACGAGCTCTGCTGCAAAGTATTGCATCAAAAATTGTAATTACACGCCCCTGTTAAACAGGGGCAGAAAAATTGGGCCTTAGGCACTGGTGCTACAACACTGCAACCCCTCACAGACACTCTAGTTGGAACGCAGGAACGAGCCCTGCTGAAAAGTATTGCATCAAAAATTGTAATTACACGCCCCTGTTAAACAGGGGCAGAAAAATTGGGCCTTAGGCACTGGTGCTGGTGCTACAACACTGCAACCCCTCACAGACACTCTAGTTGGAACGCAGGAACGAGCCCTGCTGCAAAGTATTGCATCAAAAATTGTAATTACACGCCCCTGTTAAACAGGGGCAGAAAAATTGGGCCTTAGGCACTGGTGCTGGTGCCACAACACTGCAACCCCTCACAGACACTCTAGTTGGAACGCAGGAACGAGCCCTGCTGCAAAGTATTGCATCAAAAATTGTAATTACACGCCCCTGTTAAACAGGGGCAGAAAAATTGGGCCTTAGGCACTGGTGCTTTTGCCACAACACTGCAACCCCTCACAGACACTCTAGTTGGAACGCAGGAACGAGCCCTGCTGCAAAGTATTGCATCAAAAATTGTAATCACACGCCCCTGTTAAACAGGGGCTGAAAAATTGGGCCTTAGGCATTGGTGGTGGCGCCCAGAACCAAAAATGTTCTTTCAAGCTATCAGCGTGATGATTGAGGAGGAAGAGGATAATTACTCAGGGATAGTCACTCAGCATCAGCATAGGCAGTCTTTGAAGGGATCTGAGATTTAAAAAAAAATTATTCGGTTACATCAGCATCAGGTGCTTGGTAGCTGGTGGTGATCCAAGACTGATTCATTTTTATGAAGGTCAGTCGATCGACCGAGTCGGTGGACAGACGCACCCTGTGATCGGTTACAAAGCCTCCAGCAGCACTGAATGTGCGTTCCGAAAGAACGCTGGATGCAGGACAGGCCAGTAGCTCAATTGCATACTGTGCAAGCTCTGGCCAGTGATCCATCCTCAAGACCCAGTAACCCAGAGGATTTTCGGTGGGAAAGGTGTCCAAGTCTGATCTTGCCCCTAGGTATTCCTGCACCATGTAAAACAGACGCTGGCGATGGTTGCTGGAACCCATCATACCTTGGGGCTGCGGACCAAAAAATTGTCTGAACGCATCGGTCAGACGGCCACCTTCTCCACCGCTCCTTCTTTGACTGACCGAAGCCTCAGCAACACGTTGTCCAGAAACAGGAGTTTGTAACCTCCCAGTCTCTGGGAACGCGTTGCACAGACCTTCCTGCAAGGCCTCCCGAAGATGTTTCATTCTCTGCTCCCTCTGCGATGGCAAGATAAGGTCCGCAACCTTACCCTTGTAACGTGGATCAAGGAGGGTTGCCAGCCAGTATTGGTCCTTCTCCTTGATACCACGAATACGAGGATCCTTACGCATGCTGAGTGCCAGGCTCCACCTCCATACTGACACAATCTTCCTCCTCCTCCTCCTCGTCCTCTTCCTGTGTGATCGGCGGGCATGCAGAAACACTGTCTGGATAAAGGGGGCCTTGAGAGCTAAGGAAGTCCTCCTCTTCCTGCCTCTGTTCTGCCTCAAGTGCCCTGTCCATTATTCCACGCAGCGTGTGCTCCAACAGGTGGACAAGGGGGACAGTGTCACTGATGCATGCACTGTCACTGCTCACCATCCTCTTGGCCTCCTCAAATGGTGACAGGACAGTGCATGCATCCCTGATCATGGCCCACTGGCGTGGGGAAAAAAAACCAAGCTCCCCTGACCCTGTCCTGGTGCCATAGTCGCACAGGTACTCATTGATGGCCCTCTGCTGCATGTGCAGCCGCTGCAGCATGGCCAACGTTGAGTTCCACCTGGTGGGCATGTCACAGATTAGGCGGTTCTTGGGCAGGTTAAACTCCTTTTGGAGGTCCGTCAGCCGAGCACTGGCATTATATGACCGGCGGAAATGCACACAGACTTTCCTGGCCTGCCTCAGGACATCCTGTAAGCCCGGGTACCTGCCCAAGAACCGCTGCACCACCAAGTTAAGGACGTGAGCCAAACAGGGCACATGGGTCATGGCAGGTCAACATATGTCTGGTCAAGCATGTGGTACCCAAGCAGGAGATGTTTTAGCCACGCGAGATACGCTTGAGACATATGTTGCAAATAGCAGCGGTGCGATCTGATGCACTCGTCTCAAAAAAGGCCCACACCAAAGAACTTTTTGAATAACGCTCAGAGACTGCAGCGCCCTGCACATGTGGAGCTTTGGGGTGTGATGCAGTCAATGTGCTGCC
Organism: Aquarana catesbeiana; assembly: GCF_042186555.1. NCBI lineage: Eukaryota > Metazoa > Chordata > Amphibia > Anura > Ranidae > Aquarana > Aquarana catesbeiana. The sequence goes on along the minus strand of NC_133328.1, from coordinate 611,026,101 downwards.
CTTAGGCTGGCCCCTGGAGGGCATCCTGCCTCGTTGGTGATGTGCCGCCTCCTCCTCCTCCTCCTCTCTCCTATCAGGCACCCACGTTGAGTCAGTGACCTCATCATCCCCTCCCTCCTCATCACTGGAGCAAACCTGGCAGTATGCTGCAGCAGGGGGAGCATGACTGCCAGATTGCTGTCCTTCTTTGGCACCCCCTCTGTCTGCGCTCATGTTACTGCCTTCATCGAGCTCAGTATCTTCATCAGAGCCTTCCAAACGCTGGGCATCCTCCTGGAGCATGTGCCCAACACTGTGATCAAACAGTTCGAGGGACTCCTCAGGAGGACATGGTGGGGCTAGGGAAGGAGTCACTGATGACATTGAGCCGAGGGAAGAGGCCGCTGCTTTGCCAGACAAAGTACCCTGGGCATGGGTGAGAGAGGATGAGGAGGATGAGGACGGCTTGGTCATCCACTCGACCAAGTCTTCCGCATGTTGTGGCTCAACACGGCCAGCTGCCGAAAAAAAGCCCAAGCGTGTCCCACGGCCACATGCTGATGAGGATGCACCGTCTCCATGACCAGCACTAGACACAGAGCCTGCTTGCCCTCTCTTATTGGCTTGTGACTGTCTGCCTCTCCTTCTTGGCCTTCCAGACATACTAATGGCCTGTAGCTGCACTAAGCTGGGATATGTATATATATATATATATATATATATGTACTGATACTGCAGCTAGCAAAATCAACTGCCTGCCTGTAGTATGAGAACACCACCAACCTTCTACAGGTAGCTTTAGCTGAACACTGTGAGGTGGACGCACCCCACTAACTTGTAGGTTTAGCTGAACACTGTGAGGTGGACGCACCACACTAACTTGTAGGTTTAGCTGAACACTGTGAGCAGGACGCACCCCACTAACTTGTAGGTTTAGCTGAACACTGTGAGGTGGACGCACCACACTAACTTGTAGGTTTAGCTGAACACTGTGAGCAGGACGCACCCCAATAACTTGTAGGTTTAGCTGAACACTGTGAGCAGGACGCACTGCACTAACTGTAAATAGTCTAGCTGCCTGACTGTGGTACTAATAGGATCAAAAGAACACCAGTAATTTTCTTCAGGTAGCTGTATATACTGTAACAAGACAAGCCTGCCTGTCAGTAAGAAGATAACAGGAACGGATCTAGCTGAACGCTGTGAGCAGGACGCACTGCACTAACTTGTAGGTTTAGCTGAACACTGTGAGGTGGACGCACCACACTAACTTGTAGGTTTAGCTGAACACTGTGAGCAGGACGCACCCCACTAACTTGTAGGTTTAGCTGAACACTGTGAGCAAGACGCACCGCACTAACTTGAAGGTTTAGCTGAACACTGAGCAGGATGCACCCCACTAACTTTTGTAGGTTTAGCTGAACACTGTGAGCAGGACGCACTGCACTAACTGTAAATAGTCTAGCTGCCTGACTGTGGTACTAATAGGATCAAAAGAACACCAGTAATTTTCTTCAGATAGCTGTATATACTGTAACAAGACAAGCCTGCCTGTCAGTAAGAAGATAACAGGAACGGATCTAGCTGAACACTGTGAGCAGGATGCACCGCACTAACTTTTGTAGGTTTAGCTGAACACTGTGAGCAGGACGCACTGCACTAACTTGAAGGTTTAGCTGAACACTGAGCAGGACGCACCCCACTAACTTTTGTAGGTTTAGCTGAACACTGTGAGCAGGACGCACTGCACTAACTGTAAATAGTCTAGCTGCCTGACTGTGGTACTAATAGGATCAAAAGAACACCAGTAATTTCTTCAGGTAGCTGTATATACTGTAACAAGACAAGCCTGCCTGTCAGTAGGAAGATAACATGAACGGATCTAGCTGAACACTGTGAGCAGGACGCACCACACTAACTTGTAGGTTTAGCTGAACACTGTGAGCAGGACGCACCTAAATTAACTTGTAGGTTTAGCTGAACACTGTGAGCTGGACGCACTGCACTAACTGTAAATAGTCTAGCTGCCTGACTGTGGTACTAATAGGATCAAAAGAACACCAGTAATTTTCTTCAGGTAGCTGTATATACTGTAACAAGACAAGCCTGCCTGTCAGTAAGAAGATAACAGGAACGGATCTAGCTGAACACTGTGAGCAGGACGCACTGCACTAACTGTAAATAGTCTAGCTGCCTGACTGTGATACTAATAGGATCAAAGGAACACCAGTAATTTTCTTCAAGTAGCTGTAAATACTGTAACAAGACAAGCCTGCCTGTCAGTAGGAAGATAACAAGAACGGATCTAGCTAAACTGAATACAGTGTATATATATATATATATATATATGCAACACCTGGGATGCATATATATACACAATACACTGTAAGTGCAGCTAACTGACTGACTGTTCTGCCTAATCTATCTAACTCAAATCAAATGTCACTGTCTGTCTCTCTCTCTCTCAATGAACGCCGGAACACACACTACACAGGGCCGCCGTGTAGGCGGCCTTATATAGTGTGGGGCGTGTACTAAATCCCCTGAGCCATAATTGGCCAAAGCCTCCTTGGCTTTGTCCAATTACGGCTCTCTGTTCAGGTGGCGCTGTGATTGGCCAAGCTTGCGGGTCATAGTGCATGCTTGGCCAATCATCAGCCAGCAATGCACTGCGATGCCGCAGTGAATTATGGGCCGTGACGCGCCACACGAATTTGGCGCGAACGGCCCATATCGTTCGCAATTCGACGAACGATCGAACAGCCGATGTTCGAGTCGAACATGGGTTCGACTCGAACACGAAGCTCATCCCTAGCTACTGGCTATCAACTTCCTTATTTTAGTCCGGTGTACGTCATCACGTACGAATCTGTCGGACTTTTGTGTGATCGTATGTAGGCAAGTCCGTTCGTTAGAAAGTCTGCCGCAAGTCTGCCAAAAGTCCGCCAAATGTTCGCCAAATGTCTGTCGAAAGTCTGTCGGACGGGCTGTCGGACTTTTGAAGCCGAAAAGTCCGACCGTGTGTACGCAGCATAAGGTAATATTTCTGCTAATCTCTGCTATTGGCTACATCAGTACTCCATAGTCAAATTCTTTTTAACCGAACAAAGTATGAGATTGTTAAACTAACAATAGTTAAAATAGGAACAATTATCTCTAATGTGTTCAGCTTACTCTTTTCGAAGAAAAAACATTACATTAATGAATAATTATTATCCTAGAATATAATTAAGTTATTCCTAATTAAAATACTTTGTTGAACTAATTAATTTGTATTATTATCAAATTGTCTGTAAAAGCAAAACTTTTTTTAATACATTTTGTATTTGTGTTAAAAAGTATACAGGAAAAAAGCAAAAATTACAGATATTTTTTAGTGGATAGCAACATTATAAATAATAAATGCTCATAAATTTAAAAATGCAAAGTTACTTTTTCTTCTTGCATACTGAAAGATAAAGCCTGAAGTGGCATAGTAAAATATTACAGTATACATATATATGTACACTACTGTGCAAAATTTTTAAGCAGGTTAACAAAATGGAAAGGTAATGGAAACAGAAAAGAAATCCAAATTCAATCACTACTTGGTGTGACCACCCATTGCCATGTAAACAGCATCAATTCTTCTAGGTACACTTGCACACAGATTTTAAAGGAACTTGGCAGTTAGGTTGTTCCAAACATCTTGGAGAACTAACCACAAATCTTCCATGGATGTAGCCTGCCTCAAATCCTTCTGCCTCTTCATGTAATCTTAGACAGATGCGATTATTTTGAGATCAGGGCTCTGTGGAAGCTAAACCATCAATCCCGGGACTTCTTGTTCTTCTTTACACTGAAGATAGTTCGTAATGACTTTGGATGCATGTTTGGAGTCGTTGTTTTGCTGCAGAATAAATTTTGGGACCAATCACACGTCTCCCTGATGGTTTGGCATGATGGATAAGTATCTGCTCCATCTCTATCCAGCATTGAGGGCACCATTGATCCTGACCAAATCTCTAACTCCATTTGCAGAAATTCAGTCCCAAACTTGCAGGGAACCCCCACCAAGCTTCGCTGTTGCCTGCAGACACCCATTATGGTATCGCTCTCCGGCCCTTTTCCAAAAAACTGTCTCCTGCCACAGTCATATATTTCAAATCTTGACTCAGGTCAAGATCATGTACTGATGTTGGACTTGAAGATCCCTCTCTTAACCACTTGCCTACCAGGCACTTACACCCCCTTCCTGCCCAGGCCATTTTTCAGCTTTCAGAGCTGTTGCACTTTGAATGACAATTGCGCGGTCATGCTACACTGTACCCAATTTTTTATCATTTTCTTCACACAAATAGAGCTTTCTTTTGGTGGTATTTAATCACTGCTGGGTTTTTTTTTTTTCCCAAAAACGGACCAAATATTTTGAAAAAAAAAATGTTTTTTACTTTTTTTCTGTCAGTAAATTTTGTAACTAAGTAATTTTTCGCCTTCACTGATGTGCGCCGATGAGGCGCCACTGATGGGCACCAATAGGCTGAACTGGTGGGCATTGATGAGGCGGCACTTATGGGCACTGATGAGGCAGCACTTATGGGCACTGATTAGGTGGCACTGATGAGGGGGCACTAATATGCCGCACTTATGGGCACTGATAGGTGGCACTGATGAGCACTGATAGGCGGCACTGATGGGCGCTGTTAGGTGGAACTGGTGGGCACTAATAGGCGGCACTGGTGGGCACTGATAGGCGGCATGGATAGGCGGTACTGATGGGCACTGATGGGCATTGATGGGTGGCACTGATGGGCATTGATTAACAGCAGTGATAGGCATTGATGGGCAACACTGTTAGGTGGCACTGGCTGGCATTGCTAATGGGCACTGATTGGTGGCACTTGTGGGCAGTGGTGGGCACTGATTGCTGCCACTGGTGGGCACTGATAGTTGGCATTGGTGGGCATTGGTGGGCACTGATTGGTGACACTTTTCTTCTTTATTGTAATCAGGGCACTGATGATCTATGCCCTGATTACATTCCTACATGTGCCTCGTGAGGAGATGCCGCTGATCGGCTCTCCTCTCCTCACACTCTGTCAGTGTGAGGTGAGGATAGCCGATTACTGGCACTTCCTTGTTTACATGTGACCGGCTGTGATTGGACACAGCCGATCACATGGTTAAAGAGCCGCGGACGCGGCTCTTTACAGAGATCGGGGTCATGCGGTGTCCCAGCAACACGGCGCGGCCGTGAACGCCGCGCTGCGTCCCACCGCGGGCGCGCAAGAGGAGCCGTTCTGGGACGTCGTCATAGGACGGCATCCCAGAACGAGAGCTGCACCGCCCCGCCGTCATTTGATGGTGGGCGGGCAGCAAGCAGTTACGGTAATCTGCATTCTAATTTATCCCAAAGGAGTTTATTAGGGTTGAAGCCAGGGCTTTATGCAGGCCAATGGAGTTTGCCCACACCAAACTCATCAACCCAGAAGAGGAGAATCTGGGCTGCTCTGTGCAAAATCATTTCACAGAGCAGGTAAGTATGACATGTTTGTTATTTGTAAAGAAAAAAAAATTGACTTTAGTATCATTTTAAAATACTGATTTAAACGTTTGTCTACATAGGCTAACATAGAACTGCATTTGGAGGCAAAAAGAAAAACGCCTCTAACAGCAGCATTTTTTCTGGCCATGTGCATGAGATCTAAAAGGTAATATTAAAGTAATTTGAGGTATACAATACATTGGAATTCCATTAAAAAGATTGCCGTTAAAAATAATTCTTTATCTGAATTAGATATCCAACGCATTTTTAAGGCTTTAAATAGTGCTTCTTATGCGGGGCTTTAGAAATGACCTGTGTTATTTGCAGGGCTTTTTTTTCTCAAACAACAGGTGCTGGAACTCAACCACGACCCCCCAAACCCCCCCCCTACACACCCTCCAAATCACATCAAATAGTGGGTGTGGTCATATTTCACAAACAGTAGGAGGGTCTTAAAGGGGCATTAAATATCAGGATTGCATTACATACAGAGTGCAGAGTTCATGGGGGTTACACACAGAGTGCAGAGCTGTCACTTGTAAACACAGAAACCAGACTTCTGTGTTTACAAGTGATTGTGGTGAGCAGGCACCAAAGGGTCTGAGCCAGAGGTGGTGGAACTGAGTTCCACCAAGTTCCCCCTGAAAAAAAGCCCTGGTTATCTGACACTACAGTGAAGGTATTTATCTAGATGAGAGATCTGGATCTAGGGGTTTAATAGAGAAGGGGCAGTATGATGCTGGGTATTTGTGCTCAACATAAAACAGGCGTGCAGAATATAAAATGGTGTAGACACCAAAACATTTAAATCCCAAATCGCAGCTGGGTAACATCTCCTAATACCACCCAAATGCTCCCCGTGGGGGCCCTTCCTCATACACACATTATCAATGAGCAATCCCCAACTTCTTTCTTTCTTTTTCATTTTTATATGTCTTTTTTGAAGTTGTCTTGGGTCTGGGCTACGATTGTCAGATCCTGAATTCTGCAGTGCACGGCACTCCACATAATAATGCAATGGCGCTATCTCCGAGGCATTTTTGAGTCCAGGATGGCCTGATGACAGGTCCCAAGTTTTTAACACCCTGGACTCCCAGGAAGTGGGTTGAATGATGGTAGGTGCTGAACCACAGTGGCGAGTACGGGGGCAGCACCAAAGAAAAAGCGAGCTTTGCCAGTTGCATTTTTATTTTAAATTTGGCTGGAATTTTTTTTTTCTACTTTTGTGAGAAGCTGGAGTTGGGCTATAAGTAAGTTGAACATTTAAATAAATGTGTACATGAAGTACAGTAATGCGATTTGAAAAGCAATTATGTTTCAACAATAACGCAAGGTGCCTACCTACTGGAAATAACCCTGCAATTTTACTTTAATAACTATTATTTTCAACAATGTATCTGTCTAAGGGAATGAAATACATGGTGGTGGGAGGGTTGGGTAATAAGCAGTGTTAACTTATTGAAAGTAGCTTTTCATTATTAATTAGTTATATTTAATAGCAGGGTACTGCTAGGGGATGACCCCCAGCTGTGGATATATACATAACACGGTCATCAATAATAGAACATTAAACAGTGTTACTCTGACAGCTTCCTGACAGCAAGGATCACACACTGCTTCTCACATAATACCCGTTTGTGCTGCCTTTGAAGATTTCATAGCCTGAGAAAAATGAATTATTTACAAATGACATCCGTTTTTATATGGAAAATAAATCCTTTAGTCTGCAATCAATAAAGGGGGAGGCCGACGTGCGACCTTTACAATGTAACAGACCTGACTCTGATGTAAAAATCATTAAAGGGTCGCTAAGCCTAAGTGCTAATTATCTCTTAGACATGTTTATAAAAAGTGAGGGATTTCTCCTTGTTCTGCTTGTCAGAAAAATAAAATTTCTGTTTCACCCCATAGCGAGGACACCTCTTATATGTAGGTTGTATTTCATTGCAGAATACAAAGCTCATAACAAAGGTCTTTTTCCCTTTTGACTGTCAAGAAAATAGTTTAGATTTATTTAAAGCTGAATTCCAGCAAAAAAAATAGCCTTGTAAAAAATAAAAAAAAGTAGGTTTGCTGCAATACTTGCTTCAGTCTAGTGCCCCCCTCCCCCCTTTCTGCAGAAAAGAAACTCCTCTCTGCCACTAGATGGAGCTTCACCTCTGGGTTGAATGACAGCCAACATCATTCAACTCACTTCCTTTGAGACCATGGTGTCATGGACACACCCCCTGGGGGGTGCGTCATCACACCAGTTTGGGCTCACTGTCCTGTAGCACAGAGTGTGGCTTAGATATTTGTGAGCGACACCGCTGATGGAAGATACAAAGAAGGATTGGGATTTCATTGAACTGGCAAGAGGAGCTTTGGGAATAAGGTGCCTATACCCTAGATTAAAAAAAAAAAAATTTAGGGTGGAAGAGGTGAAGAAATGAGGGAATTCCTAGGTTCAGTGTTTTTAGTAAGCTGGAGCTCAGCTTTAAAGCCTAACTTAAGCCAAATGTATTTTCTTAATTTTTTTTATAGAGTGGGGAAGGACTAAAATGTCCCCCATGTTTTAATCTATGCCTGTGACTTCACTGGGGAGGTTTTTCTTCACCTCCTGTTCCTGTGACAAAAGAAAAGCCTGGAGCAACAGCATGCAATGATGTATGCGAAGGGCGCACATGACAATGGTAGCAGTGTAAGGGTTAAGGTTAAGTTGTGAATGTGGAGCCGAGGGGGAGGGAGGAGCAGGGGAGGGACTAGTTAAAAGGGGTTCCCGCCCTGGGAGGGACAACAGAAAGATTAGGAAAGTTCTCAGGAAGGTTGTGCTACCAACATGGCTGAATTAGAGGGGCTCATGGCCCGGTTGAGGGAAGAAGCAGCGGTGCGGGGTGCGGAGTGGCTCCAGGAGACGATCGCAGCCGCACTACAGGGCTCCACGATGCAGGCAAGTGGGGGAGAGAGAAGCGGCACCAGAGCACGCCGCTCTCGTCCGCCTGAGCGGTTCTCTCCGGACCGCATGACGCAAGCGCAGCGGCACTCGGGTAGTCTGTCTTCCAGACTCCCGGGGGGACCACCAGCGAAACGACCAGCGGGTAGAGAGCGGGTCAGCGGGCGTGCGGCCCCGTTGGGACAGGAGCAGAGGCAAGCCAGGGAACCGGCCACAGTGAGGCCTACTAATAGGAGACACAGGGAGAGCGCAAGCCCCGCCCCCAGGATGACGGCGGGGAGCTCCGCCATCGCGGCTGCTGCACTGCCTGGAGGGATCCCCGGGCCTTCTAATTCTGCGGCAGGGGACAGGCAGAGGGGAGAGAGAAGCAGGGCTGGCCTAACATCTGCAGGAGCGGAGGCTGGCAGGACTGAGGTAGCCCATACCGGTCCTGGGAAGGCGACCCGGAAGTCCACAGGAGGTTTCGCTGCGCGGAGGAGGGAAAGGATGGCGAGCAATGCGGCAGCCGCGGTCCACATCCCGGGCAGGCCACCGTCGGATGCAGGTGAAGAGTCGGGTCGGAGCGGAAGAGATGAGGAGTCCGGATCGGAGGAGGAGGCGGCCCCCCTGCCCAGGAGGATGGGGCCTGAGGAGAGCAGACGATCGGCTGATGGGACGACACCTATGCAGCCAGGTGAGCCAGCACAGGTCATTACAATGTCTAGTTTAAATGATGCAACATGTGTAGCAACTGGGGCTGGGGGGTTAGAAAAAAGCATGGTGGGGTCTGCTATAGGGGTGGGTACTCCGGGTTTCCTGGGGTTTCTAACGGGCATAAAAGAACTGGTGCAGAGGTTGGAGGCGGCAGAGAAGCCGGTAGAAGGTCCGGGAGCTGCATGGGTACAGCAGTCAGGGAAGGATTTAGGAAGTACTGGGGGGGACCCGACTACAGAGGTTTCAGCTGTGGTCGCGGCGCCTGCTCAGCAAGCCACGGGGAGTGGAGTTGCGCAAGGGAAGGAAAAAGCAGCGCCGACAGGGGAGGCTGCGGCGAGGAAGGATATCATCAGGCTGGCGGACGCGGCTCGCTGTGAAGTGTATGTGTGCTACGAGGGGCCGTTAGGAGCGCACTTGAAACAAGAAGTGCGGGAAAAGTTATGGAAGGGTGAGTATGTGGAAATATTTTCGTTACTGCCCTTGGAGAAGTTCAATCTTGATAGAGTCAAGCCGGACGACTCCAAAAAGGAAGATGAGGAAAAGAGGAGGTATAGTCTGATACCCAGGACATTTACAAATTGGTTACAAGCGTTCGCGATCATGGCAAGTGTGATAGGGGAGAAGCAACCGGAACACTGTTCGGCGCTTTTCTGCTATCAAGATGCGATAGGGGAAGCGTATAGAGTATATGGAGGTACAGCATGGTTGCGATATGACGAACAGTTCAGGCAGAGGAGAGCAGTTCGCTCAGAGCTACGTTGGGACCATAAGGACATCAGCCTATGGATGCGCTTGATGACGACGGCGAGGGCGCCGAATCAGTTTTTTCAAGGGGGAGCCGGTGGACCGTCCGCCCAGGGACATTCGGCTGGAAACAAAAAAGGGGTTTGCTGGCAGTATAACTCAGGATACTGTAAGGTTGGAGGAACATGTAAGTTCAAGCATGAGTGCTCAGGCTGCGGGGGAACACATCCATCATCCAGATGTTTTAAGCAGGGCAAAGGTCGACAAGGAGAGGCTGGGAACAAAAGGGAGGACGCCGGTGATGGTGGAAAGGATGTGGCCGTTTCTCGGTAAGTACCCAGACAGAAAGGCAGCATCGCTATTAGAAGATGGATTTGCGTTAGGTTTTAGGATTCCATGTAGTTTATCGGTGACTCCCCCGGTGCCCAAAAATTTAAAGTCGGCCCTGCAACATCCGGAAGTGGTTTCGGAGAAACTGCGGAAGGAAGTGGCTTTAGGTAGAATGAGTGGCCCTTTCCCAGTAGTACCTATAGTCGATTTGGTGGTATCTCCGCTGGGAGTGGTGCCCAAAAAGGAGCCCAACAAATTCAGGCTCATTCACCACTTGTCCTTCCCAAAAGGAGGATCCGTGAATGATGCCATAGACCAAGAAGCATGCTCGGTGACGTATACGTCATTTGATGCTGCGGTAAGGTGGGTGAGACACTATGGAAAAGGTGCCTTGATGGCTAAGGCAGATATAGAGTCAGCGTTTCGACTGCTGCCGGTTCATCCGGATAGTTTCCGGTTGCTCGGGTGCCATTGGAATGACGGATTCTATGTCGATCAATGCCTACCAATGGGTTGCTCGGTGTCGTGTGCGATATTTGAGCAATTCAGCTCCTTTGTGGAATGGGTGGTAAGGGATGTATCCGGGGGGAATTCGATAATTCACTACTTGGATGATTTTCTATGCATAGGCCCGGCCTCTTCTAGAGTATGCGCGGTGTTGCTAGCTTCATTGCAGCATATAGCAGGCAGGTTTGGCATTCCATTGGCGGATGACAAAACGGAGGGACCCTGCGCGGTCATCACGTTTTTGGGGATTGTGTTAGATTCAGAAGCCATGGAATGTAGATTGCCTGCTGACAAATTGGAGGATTTGAAAAAAGAGGTGGCAGGGTTGATAGGAATTAAAAAGGTACAACTGCGTAGGTTGCAATCGGTGTTGGGCAAACTGAATTTTGCTTGCCGCATACTTCCGATGGGGAGAGTGTTCAGTCGCCGGCTGGCGGCCAGCACGAGTGGGGTAAAATCACCAAAACATTTCGTGCGTTTAGGAAAAACGCATAGGGAGGATCTGAGGGTATGGCATACCTTTCTGGAATCCTTTAATGGCAGGGCAATGTGGATGTCGGGACCAGTCAGCAATTTTGACTTGGAATTGTTTACCGACGCCGCAGGGGCAACAGGTTTTGGGGCGTTTTTTCAGGGAAAATGGAGCGCGGGTCCATGGCCACAATCTTGGATAGATGAGGGCTTCACGAGGAACTTGGTTCTGCTGGAATTGTTTCCGGTAGTTCTGGCAGTGGAGCTATGGGGTGCATCGTTCAGGGATCTGAAAGTGCGTTTTCATGGGGACAATATGGGGGTGGTGCAAGTGATAAACAGGGTCACGGCGTCATCTCCGCCGGTGATCAGGCTGCTGCAGCACTTAGTCTTAAGATGTCTACAACTGAATGTTTTCATTCATGCTGTGCACTTGCCGGGGGTGGAAAACGTCATTGCTGATGCACTGTCTCGCTTCCAGTGGGACAGGTTCCGAGAGTTGGCGCCGGACGCGGAGCAACAGGGGGTACCTTGTCCAGACTGGCTGTGGGAGATTGCGCTGGCATCATAGAGGGATGGATTAAGCGGTCGGTAAGTGGGAGTACATGGGCAGCATACAATAAGGTATGGCGGGAATGGATTTCATTTGGACAAGAGTTAGGGGAGAAGCCTGTAGGGCAAGGATTAAGTTCGTTATTGCTGTACTATGTGGCAAAGAAATTGGACGAGGGAGTGTCAGTGTCAGTAATGAATACACAGTTGGCTGGTTTGGCTTTCCTTTTCAAGCTACAAGGGCAGCCCGACGTGACTAAGGGTTTTTGGGTAAGACAAGCGTTGAAGGGTTATAGGAGGGCAGTGGTCAAGCGCGATTCGAGGAGACCGGTAACTTTTGAGATTCTGGGGGGTATTGTGGATCAGTTGGGTGTGGTTTGCTCATCTGAATACGAGGTTACTTTGTTTAAGGTTGCTTTTGTGTTGGCATTTTTTGGGGCATTTCGGATAGGGGAACTGGTCAGTCCTTCCAAAAAGGTTCAAGGGGGAATTGGGTTACAGGAGGTGCAACTAGAAGAGGAGGGGGTATCGATATTTTTGAGGAAATCTAAGACGGATCAGGGGGGAAGAGGCAGGATGGTGAGAATTTATCCCATTCACGGTTCCCCCCTGTGCCCGGTGAGCACGGTCAGGGAATTCTTGAAGGTTAGGCCGGATTTGGCAGGCCCCCTGTTAATGCATTCAAATGGTACTTTGTTATCACGTTTTCAGTTTATTGCCGTGTTGAGGAAATGTTTGCAGGGACTGGGGCTGGAAGAGAAGGATTTTTCATCCCACTCATTTAGGATAGGAGCTGCGACGGAAGCGGCCAGGTTGGGGATGGATGTGGAGGTAATAAAAAGCATTGGGCGGTGGGAATCTAACAGATTTCAATCTTATGTGCGGCCACAGCTGGCAGTAAAATTGTAAGTGGTAGGGTGGGGTTTCTGTCAGTTATATAGGGCATGGGATTTAGAGTTATCTGTTATAGCCAGGATTATAGTTGGAATAGTCAATGTTGAGAATAGTGTTTTGTTTTCTTCTAATTACAGGTGCAGCGCCGAGAATGTTCTGGATTATGGGCCATTCTTATGTATGTTGGGGGGCTCGGAGGGGAGACGCGCGGCCTGAGGGTAGACAACTAAGTTTTGATAGAAGGGAAGTGTATATAAAGTGGTTTGGTATACCGGGGATGTTGTGGGGTAGGTTGGTACAGGAGGTACAGCGCTACGCAAACAGAGAGGGACCTCCGGATGTCCTGGTGATACATGTTGGCGGGAACGATTTGGACATTCGCTCGATGATTGACATCACGCGAGATATCAAATTTGACATCTGGCGATTGATGAAGGAATTCCCGCAGATGATCATTATATGGTCGGATATGGTCGCCAGGATGTCTTGGAGAATGGCCAGGTCAGTGGAGGGTGTGAACAGAGCCAGGAAGAAGATCAACAGGGAAATTAGTAAGTTTGTGGTCGGTAATGGGGGGTTGGCTATACGGCATAGTGAATTGGAATTCGAGACATGGAGGTATCTGAGACGCGATGGGGTACACCTCAACGATGTGGGTACAGATTTGTGGACTTTAGGCTTGCAGGATGGAATACAGCGAGCTATTCGGGTGTGGAGGGGCACCCATTAGTAAGGTGTTACTATTGGGATGCTGTGGCGGGCGTTGGTCTGGGCAAAAAGGAAGGAAGATGGCAAAAAAGTAAGAGTGGGGATCCAACGTTGATATGGGTCCGGAGGTTTTTTGGTTCCCGGTTAACGGAGGTTAGCCGGGAAGTGATATGGGGCACTGTGGTCATGGCCGTCTCTGAGCCAGCTTGTCGGCTTGAGGCCTATTGGAGATTTTGGATTGGGGCTACAGTGCGATAGTTGTTATGGCCATCAGTTTGTTTTGCTAAGCGATTGCTCAGACCAACGCTCTTTTGAAATAACAGGTTGTATAACAGATGTTTTTTGGTTATTGTTTTTCTGATGACAGAATTTTATATTTTATATTTTATATATTTTATAATTTTATAGAAAAAGGTTTTGTTAAAAATAAAGTAGGCTGCTACGGCCTTTTTTATTACTCCAAAAAGCTGGTGTGGTCTTATTTATTTGGAGTAGGAGTATAAGGATTTTATCAGAGGTAATAGACATCTGTTATCCAATAGTCAAGAAAAGCCTGGAGCAACAGCATGCAATGATGTATGCGAAGGGCGCACATGACAGTGGTAGCAGTGTAAGGGTTAAGGTTAAGTTGTGAATGTGGAGCCGAGGGGGAGGGAGGAGCAGGGGAGGGACTAGTTAAAAGGGGTTCCTGCCCTGGGAGGGACAACAGAAAGATTAGGAAAGTTCCCGCCCACCCTCCCTAATACTGAGAAAATGTTAGGGTAGAAGGGTATTGTGTTTTCTTTTGTTCACAGGTAAAAAGAGAGAAGATGTCGTGGCAGTGGCGGGCGTTGGTCTGGGCAAAAAGGAAGGAAGATGGCAAAAAAGTAAGAGTGGGGATCCAACGTTGATATGGGTCCGGAGGTTTTTTGGTTCCCGGTTAACGGAGGTTAGCCGGGAAGTGATATGGGGCACTGTGGTCATGGCCGTCTCTGAGCCAGCTTGTCGGCTTGAGGCCTATTGGAGATTTTGGATTGGGGCTACAGTGCGATAGTTGTTATGGCCATCAGTTTGTTTTGCTAAGCGATTGCTCAGACCAACGCTCTTTTGAAATAACAGGTTGTATAACAGATGTTTTTTGGTTATTGTTTTTCTGATGACAGAATTTTATATTTTATATTTTATATATTTTATAATTTTATAGAAAAAGGTTTTGTTAAAAATAAAGTAGGCTGCTACGGCCTTTTTTATTACTCCAAAAAGCTGGTGTGGTCTTATTTATTTGGAGTAGGAGTATAAGGATTTTATCAGAGGTAATAGACATCTGTTATCCAATAGTCATGAGTGGTGTGGGTGTCACTGGAAAAGGAAGGCTCAGAGAATAATAATAATGATATAATTATAATAATAATAGCAGCCTTTCTAACCCTTCCCCACGCTATTCCACTATGTACCCCCCTTGGAGAGACTTCCTATTTCCTTCTGTCCTGACCTGAAATGAGGAGAAAATTCCTCCAAAAGGATACATAAGGCAATAAAAACCCAATAGAAGGTCTAACTCTACCCTGCTCTATCCAAAACCAAAAACATTTTTTGGCAGGAATTGGGTTTTAAAGCTGATTTCCAGTCTGTATTTTTATTGCTTTTTTTTTTAAAGCAATCCCTTTCTGTAACCAAATTTCCAGGCACCTTTTGGATAACAGCTGTAGTGCGTGAATAAACCAACTTGAATGACATTCACAAGGCTTGAATAATTTGTCTTCTAGTTCATAAGACTGATCCCCTTTACCGATACTACTGGTTTTATGAAGGCTCTTGTATATTCTTTGCAGGGTACTGCTGACACCTTTACGCTAGAGGTGCCAGCAATAGTTGGATCTGTTTAATGATGCTCCCCGGTTTGTTCTGCAATGAGTGGCTTTATCTGTTTTATGATGGTCTCCGGTTTGCCCCCAGTGGATCTATCTGTTTTTCGATGCTCCCTGGTTTGTCCCACAATGGGTGGATCTGGTTTACGATAATCCCTGGTTTGTCCCACGATGGGTGGCCCTGTTTTACTATGCTCCCCTGTTTGTCCTGCAATGGGTGGATTTGTTTTCAATGCTCCCTAGTTTGTCCCACAATGGGGGGATCTGTTTTATGATGCTCCCCAGTTTGTTCCACAATGGGGGGGGAGTCTATTTTACGATGGTCTCTGGTTTGCCCCAGTTGGCATATCTGTTTTTCGATGCTCCTTGGTTTGTCCCGCAATGGGTGGATCTGGTTTACGATAATCCCTTGTTTGTCCCACAATGGGTGTCCCTGTTTTACAATGCTCCCTAGTTTGTCCTGCAATGGGCGGATCTGTTTTACAATGCTCCCCAGTTTGTCCCACAATGGGGGGGGGGGGGGATCTATTTTACGATGGTCCCTAGTTTGTCCTACCACTACATTTCCCATGCAGAACTATATGGAACTACATGAAAAATGGCACATCAGATCCCACTTCCAGACATTGACAAAAGGATCTTATAGTGACATCACAGCAACTTAAAAAAATGTTTATCTTGGAAATTCTGTGAGGGAGTTATTTTTTACAAACAACATACTCAAAGAAATGCTGGGAACCTTTAAACTTGCACATAAAGTCATATGAAGGAAAACTTCAAACAAGCAGAATAGCTCTGAAAAGGCAGCTCCCTCACAGTGAGGCTTCCTTCAATAGATACCCAACAAATAATTGTAATTGTTGGTTAATAGGTTGTATGAAAACAGCTAACACCAACTGCAAGAACAAACATAAACATAAAGTATAAATAAAGTACGGTATACTATGGGCTGCAGGAATGCATACAGATCCCACCAAATAAAGTGTACTATACACCTGTAGCGCTGGTAGATTTACAATTTACAATCTACTGCAGGTTAGGTAAATTTAGTAAATTGTGTGTTAGGAAGGTTAAAAGTTCGCCTCTGTTCCAGCTTGGCTGACGTTGTGTGTGCTTCCGTGCTGACCGGTGGGTGTTGCTGTTGCTACTGGTCAGTGTTGGAAAGGCAACGTTTCGAAGTGTATAGATGCTCCTCTGTCTCGGAGACCAGCTCGGTTGAGGTGGTCCTCCGAGTTGCATTCTGGGAAGAGGGTATTTATGGGACAGACGCCATGTTCTAGGGTCGTTTTAAAGCCACCTGCTGGCCCTCCTGGCCAACAGGTATGCATTAAGGAGCTACCTCGTTGTCCTCCGATCGGGAGGCCCACGATACAGCGACGCAGGGGTGGGTCCAGAGGCTTGTCTGGGGCCTACCACCGCGGCCGAGGAATGGTCCTGAGCTGTCGGTCCTGTGTGACGAAGCTGGACAGCCGAGGAGATCCCAGAGGAGGACCTGTCTTGGAGAGATCACGCAGCATGCTGATCTATAGAGGGGCCTGGTGACTCGGCTGAAGGACGTATCCAAAAGAAGTAACTATACTGCATAGTGTTGCCGGTTCGGCTTAAAGGTTCAGGCACTGTGACTGGCTTTCACTGCAGAAAAATCTGATACATCCTGTGGCAGAGGATCGTATGGATTTACCCCCCCCCCAAACAAGTCTGTGGCAGAGACTTTTGATTCGTGCTGCGTGCTGGCTGCTAGACCGGTGAGAGAGGCCTATCCAGACGAGCAAGGAGTGTGTCCCACAAGGGGAGCGCATTCCATCTAATTATCTGAATTCTACCAGGACATTTGCCGCTACAAATCTATAAGAAAATATTTGAGTTTCTCCTGAAAGTTTCCTTTTCCGCCTCTTTCCTGCTACTTCCTAAAGTTTGTCTGTTCAATAAAGCATTGAAAACGTACTCCAGTGTTGGTGCGTGTGTCGTCCAGAAGTAAACTCAACGGAACCCTAGACCCGGTGCCGGTGAAACAGAGGGAAGCAGGGTGAAGGTAACAGGCCCGCTTAAACCAGCAGCTCCACCGTGAGTTAGTGCTACACACCCTTTCCTGATGACGTGGCCACTAAAGTGCCATGAAACAGGATGATAGTGTGTTTTAACCTGTTATTGTGAACAATAAATATGGACCTTCCTGAAGAGTCTACTCGAAAGCACCTTTTTATTTAACGGGACCCTTTGCTGACAACGTCACGATCTGGAGTAAGGCTCGGAGGCCAGCGGCCGTTGCAGATGAGAGATTCACAAGTAGACATCTGGATGAATACACAAAGAGATCCACTAGCAGATGACGCAGGTTCACCCAAGGAATGGGGTCTAAGCACCAGCTAGTCTTTACTAGAGCTTCTGATAGTGTGGATGGATTTCGCTGTGTGCCAATGCAGTTTGTGGCTCTCAGGATTGCACCAGCAGGGAGAGAGCAACTGGGAGGCAGGTAGCATAGAAAGCAGATAAAGAACAAGCACATGCATAGTTCATGAACAATCCAAGGGTTAGTACCAAGTGGTAGCTGGAGGGAATGGGAGACAGAAGTGTAACCAAGGAACAAGCCAAGAGTTGGTAACAAGTGGTAGCAAAGATATGGACTTCAGCCGGAGTGACAAGAGCAAGATATTGGCTGGAGAGAGCACAATAATCTGGCAAACGGGAAGTGCAAAGGCATGGTTTAAAGTGGATGTAAACCCAATGTCATCCTTTCTAAACTACTGCCATAGGGGTTATCTATAAGGATATACATGCCTCCTGCATGTATCTTTACCTGTCAAATGTCTCCCCTCTGTCTGTTATGAGATCCGAAAAACTCTAGATTCTGTGGGTGGGTCTGTTGTCTGGAGCTCAGTGGGTGGAGTCGTGATGTCAGTAGACTCCCACCTCTACACTCCCCTTGTTAATATGCATTTTCTCCTGTGTATTTCTTACACTGAACTTCTGCTATGATCTCTAACATCCAGTGAAAAGACAGGAAAGTAACCATGTGACTTCAGCATGACAAATCATGCTGAGGTGTGGAACAGCCAATCCTTGCAGAGCTGCTGAAGAAAGGAGTGGGGGTGGGAATTAAAAAAATAATGCATGTCTTAGGCTAGTGCAAGAGATATGTAAATCACCTGTCACTCGCACCAAAGGGGGAGGATTTGACAAAGTTTTTCTCTGTTTGTCAAGTTTTATCTCACTGAACAATAAAAGAGGATTGCTCAGAGCTGGATTAACTCTTTGTGGCAAGACTGGGCTCAATTGATAGGAAATCTTACTCTACATCATGACATCAAAAAAAAAAAAAAAAAAAATTCGGGTTTACATCCACTTTAAATAGGAATTTCATGGGAGGAGCAAAGAGTTTAAAGTTGATGAGAAACAGATTACAAGGCAAGATTATACAAGGGATTGTCCAGGGAGCTGCCCAGCATCCCAGGTGGCTCAACAAGAAGAGACATTGCTAGACAAATAAGAGGTTGCAGGTTCAGACCTGGGTCCACACATTATTCCCTCAGCTGGAACTCTCTTGGTAATCTAGGAGCACGAATGTTCTCCTCAGGTTCCCAATAATTTTCCTCTGGTTTATATCCTTCCCATCAAACCAAATATTGAAATTTGTTCCTAAAGACCCTAGAATCTTGAATTCTTTCAACCACAAATTCTTCACCAAGTAACTTAACCGGTGGAGGAGGTGGAAGAATCCTTCCAGAATTTTTTTTTTCATGAAATGGTTTGAGTAGTGATACATTAAAAAAGGGTGGGGTGTGGCTTGGCAGCACACTAACGGAGCTCCATGAAAGACACAGCCTACTGCCTGACACCCTGCTTTTCTCGACTTAAATTGGCAAGCTGCTTCATCAAACCTCACACTCTCGATCCCACCCAGGTCCGGCTGCTTCATCCGCTAGGAACATCTCAGATCTGTTCAAGGCCCAGCCAGCCACACGAGGCAACGTGGAGGGGAACAAGATGGCGCGGGCACAGCGAGATGAGGAGGACTTTAGCAAGAAGTCTCAGTCTGCCACAGAGGACATGGGTAGGGGCCGCACTTGCACCAACCAACCCCTCACCTATACAGACATGTCAGGATTCGCTGATGACATAAAATCCACCTTTTAAGCGGCCATAACAGACCTAAAATCGAACCTGTTAGTTCTTACTGAAAAGCTGGCCACAGTGGAAACCACAGGCAAGCACAGGGACAAAGCTTTACACAGACTGGAGAAAGTGAGCGATTCCCATGCTTTACATTTCATTGAAATGAACCGACACTTGGAGGATTTAGATAATAGGGGCCACAGAAACAACATCAGAGTGAGGGGCATCCCTGAGTCTGTGGACATATCATCCTTGCCTTGCAGAGAGTTTTCAACAGCTTATGGGATAGGCAAGAGGATGCAGAGATAGAATTTGTCAGAGCACACAGAGCTCTCAGAGATAGATGCCCTGAATCTGCCCCTCCAAGGGAAATAATTTGCTGCCTGCAGAATTTTACACTGAAAGAGGATATTATGCATAAGGTGAGAAGGAATGACCACATTGTCTTTAATGGCGAAAATATCATGCTTTTTTAGAACCTCTCACAAATTACACAGGGCACTATGCTCCCTCCTGGACAAACTCAGAGAAAAAGAACTGAGGTACACCTGGCGCTTCCCCTTTGCTCTGATCGCTACGCATGCAGGGAAACAACACGTCTTACATTCCCCTGTAGAACTTCCGGATTTCTGTAAAACCTTGAGCCGAGACTTGATGGAGCTCCCAGACTGGTACCAGGAATTTGCCTTACCTCCCCTGGAGAGAAGTCCTCCAAAATCCCCTTTTTCCTCACCGGACAAATGGCAGTCAAAGAAAACGAAGCATAATCGTGAAGGTGGATCACACATCACACTCTCAACCTACGACCTACTCCCTTCGGGGTCCACAACGATGAGTAATTGAGAGTTCACACACCCCCGGATCCATAGAAAGGATCTTGTCGTGCCTGCGACTTGCACTTTAGACTGTGAGTACATGGAACCTGCTTCCCTCACCGTGTTGCTCCAGTTGAGCAAAGGACTATATTTAATCCTCGCATACTATTTGGTTATAACAGCTGACATTCCAGTGTTATCTTCAAAATGTATGCTGCTTAGTACTTTTTGCAGGGTCCCTGCCTCATTGTGGATGAGACTGACCTGTACATGGCCTGCAGATTATTCTACAGAATGATTGTGCCTTAAAGCTCCAACTCTTGCTGCTCTTACTAACATAGGACAGGACCTCTTCACTATCTTCTGCTCCTTCCCAATTCACGCACAGACAGAGTGGACGCATGGCTTTGTTTATGAACAGGGCTTAGCCCCCTGGAAGGCTTCTGGGCTCCAGTATTCCTTAGGAGTTAATGGTGGATGATAATTTCCTATCAAAATAGTTTAACTACATTCACAGGGTTAATGACTGCTTGCCCGCAGTAACAGATATATTAAAGTTCTCATAGTGATGCAAATTTTTCATTTGGTTATGATAGATTTGATGGTGCTCCTAGGGACCATCAAAGATTTGGATATTTTTTTCTAACCTAACCCTGACTTGTACTTCTCAACAACATTGTCCCTTATTTGTTTGGAGAGTTCCTTGGTCTTCATGGCAGTGTTTGGTTAGTGGTGCCTCTTGCTTAGGTGTTCCGGCCTTTGGGGCCTTTCAAAATGGTGTGTATATGTAATGACAGATCATGTGATACTTAGATTGCACACAGGTGGACATCATTTCACTAATTACCGTATATACTCGAGTATAAGTCGATCCGAGTATAAGTCGAGGCCCTAATTTACCACAAAAAAATGTGAAAAACGTATTGACCCGAGTATAAGACGAGGGTGAAAATGCACAGCTATTGTAAGTGGAAAAGAGGGTCAACAATGCCCATTTGCAGCCTCACTGTGCCCATTTGCATGCCTCACTGTGCGCATTTGCAGCCATAGGTCAGCCGAACTTCAAACTCGGTAGTTAAGGGTTCCTAGATGCCCCCTAGCAGCCAAAATTTGGGGTCTCTGAACCCAAAGGGTCCCCAAATGACATTGCTGCAGAAGGACACAGTATCTCGGGGCCACTTAGTGCTAGGAACCCCAAATTTGGTGTGCAAACCCAGTGGAACTAGCACCATAAAATCCATCCAAAGCTGGTGTTTCTAGCACCAAGTGGCCCCGAGATACAGGGCCCCAAACATCGGTTCAGAAAATGTCAAGCACTTTTCTGCAGCAGAGAATGACATTTTCTGAACTGGCTTTGGGGCCCCGTATCTCGGGGTCACTTGGTGCTGGGAACCCCAGCTTTGGATATGTTATGATACCCATTCCACTGGGTTTGCACACCAAATTTGGGGTTCCTAGCACCAAGTGGTCCTGAGATACGGGGCCCCAAAATCGGTTCAGAAAATGTCAAGCGCTTTTCTGCAGCAGAGAATTACATTTTCTGAAACGATTTTGGGGCCCCGTATCTCGGGGCCACTTGATGCTAGGAACCCCAGCTTTGGATATATTGTGTTACCAGTTCCACTGGGTTTGCACACCAAATTTGGGTTTCTTAGCACCAAATGGCCCTGAGATACGGGGCCCCAAAATCGGTTCAGAAAATGTCAAGCGCTTTTCTGCAGCAGAGAATTACATTTTCTGAAACGATTTTGGGGCCCCGTATCTCGGGGCCACTTGATGCTAGGAACCCCAGCTTTGGATATATTGTGTTACCAGTTCCACTGGGTTTGCACACCAAATTTGGGTTTCTTAGCACCAAATGGCCCTGAGATACGGGGCCCCAAATACAGTTCAGAAAATGTCAAGCACTTTTCTGCAGCAGAGAATGACATTTTCCGAACCGACTTTGGGGCCCCGTATCTCGGGGCCACTTACATAGTTACATAGTTACATAGTAGGTGAGGTTGAAAAAAGACACAAAACACTTGATGCTAGGAAAAGTGCTTGACTCCAGTGTAAGTCAAGGGGGGCACTTTCAGCACAAAAAAATGTGCTGAAAAACTCTACTTATACTTGAGTATACACAGTATGTGACTTCTGAAGGTAATTGGTTGCACCAGAGCTTTTTATGGGCTTCATAACAAAGGGGGTGAATACATATGCACATGCCAATTATCAGTTTTTTTATTTCTGAAAAATAGTTTTATGTATATATGTTTCTAATTTTACTTCACCAACTTAGACTATTGTGTTCTGATCCATCACATATAATTTAGATTAAAAAAACATTGAACTAAAGGCTGTAATGTAACAAAATAGGTAAAAGGGGGTGAATACTTTTGCAAAGCACTGTATTTTCTCTTTCCATCTTATTTCTTCGCTCCTACTCTCTTTTCGTGATAATTTCTGTAACGGGAAATTGAAAGATAACAGGTCTATGAGGTCTATTTTGCAGAGTCTACAGTAGCAGTGTAGCACCGTTCCTCCTGAACTCTCCAGGTGGCCTACTCTTCGCTGGGGAGATGCCCCTTAGTGATCTCTCACAATATAAAAGGACTGAACATCCCAGAGAAACGCACAATTCTCCTGAGGGAACTCAAGAAAGGAAGGTCACACTTTGTCTTCCTGCAGGAAACCCACTTTAAAATGAATCAGATTCCCAAATTCACCAATACCTTTTTCACGGATGCATATCACGCCACCAACGATACCTCTAAATCTAAAGGCATAATGATTTTAGTAATCATAGCATCACAGATCACTTAACAGATCTAGGTGGGAGATTTGTTTTTTATAAAAGGACATACGGGGGCATAATGATCACGTTTGCGAATGTTTACTTTCTCGACACAGCACCTTTTGCCAGCATGTAGTGCATGAGCTCAAGGGATTTGCATCGGGTTGCCTAATACTTGGAGGGGACTTCAATATTCAGTTAAACCCCATGGTTGATTGCTCATCAGGAAAATCTTGTATTGCATATAGAGTACTTAAGGGTATTAAGACGCTTTTGAACACCCTCCAATTGATAGACACCTGGAGATTTCTCCACCCGGAGGCCAGGGATTTTACATTTCACTCCATCCCCCATGACTATTACTCTTGCATCGACTTCCTGTTTGTCTCCCAGAGAGATTTGTCGGTAGTCTCAAGTGCCCATGTTGGTATCCAATCAATCTCTGACCATGCACCAACATCACTCCTAGCAGACTTGTACACGCCAACGCCTAAATTCCTCTTTGTTGACGGATCCCAATATACTCCCCAAAGTCACAAATCTACTTTTCAAATTTTTTAAGATTACCACCACCCCAGACATGGACCCCATGATGATTTGGGAAGCCCATAAATGTATTATTAGGGGTGAACTGATCAAAATGGTAACCCAACACAAAAAGGAACAAGAGAAGTAAACAAAATGACTGACAGAGAACATTTTCAGATGTTCCACCAAGAACATCCTGGGCATCCAGAGACAAGATGGTCACCTAGATGTCACTACAGAGTCTATAGCGGCGCATTTCCACCAATTTTATACAAAACTACATAACTCTCCACAACAACATAGGCCCCCTGGGACAATGGGTGACAGAGTGCAGGTAATACATAACTATTTACGCAAAATTGGTTTACCTAAACTGAGAGACTTTGATGTGGTTCCCTTAGAGAACCAGATTACTCTAACAGAGATTCAACAGGCAATTGGTGATCTCAAATCGGGGAAAAGCCCAGGACCTGATGGCTTCACCTCCATATACTACAAAAAATGTATAAATATTCTGACTGACCCTCTTGCTAAGGCCTTGAACTCTCTCTTTGTGCCACGAGCAGTGCCTCCTGACTTCCTCTCTGCCTTTATAACGGTTATACCTAAACCTGACAAAGATCCCACTGAATGCTCCACTTATCAACCTATCTCCCTATTAAACTTGGACCTCAAGCTGCTGGCGAAGATTATGGCTAACAGATTGAGACCGCTTCTATCTGGACTGATGGGTCCTGAACAAGTTGGCTTTATGCCTGGTAGAGAGGCAAAAGATAATGTGATCAAAACCCTTGGCAGAGCATCGGAGGCCTTCTCTTGTCCCCGGACACGGAGAAGGCCTTTGATGGAGTTTCATGGGACTTCATGTTGTCCACGTGTAGCCACATTGGTCTTGGCCCTCACATGATGACCTGGATCTCCGCCCTCTATGAAAATCCTTCAGCTAGACTAAAAATAAATGGCACCCTGTCAGATAAGGTTGTGATAACGAACGGCACGAGGCAGGGATGCCCCCTCTCACCGCTATTGTTTATTCTCTCACTGGAACCATTCTTTAGAATGGTCAATGCTGACACAGCAATCACTGGCTTTGAGGTATCAGGCAGAGAGTTCAATGTTGCCCCCTACACGGATGACCTGCTATTTTCCTAGCCAAACCACATACCACCATACCCAGTTTAATTAAGGCATTCACACATTATGGATATGTGTCTAATCTCAAAAACATTTCTCCAAATCAGAGGCTATGAACGTCACCCTGACTGAGCAGGATTTAACAAAAACAAAAGACAACTGCTCAATTCGATGGAAGTCCAAAGCCCTCAAATACTTGGGAGTCTGGCTGACTCCAAAGTTATCCCCTATCTACTAACTGAACTTTCTGCAACTATTTCAGGGGTAGTGAGGGACCTAAAAACCTGGCACTCAAAATACTTCTCTTAGTTTGGGCAAGCAGCCATCCTCAAAATGACCATCCTCCCCAGGTTGCTTTATCTTCTATGTACAATACCAATCAGGATCCCACAGAGCTTTTCAGAAACATACAATACATTATTTTGAGGTTCCTTTGGGGACATAAAAAACCCAGAATTAAATTTTCACTATTGACCAGGCCCAAGGACTGTGGAGGAATGGGCCTACCAGACTTCCAAAATTACTATCTTGCCTCTCACCTGACACGGGTGATAGACTGGCACTGTCATGGAGACTCTAAAGACTGCATTGCCTTGGAGGTGAGTCTAAGCCCTTTTCCCTTGCGATTTTCTCCTTGGATCCCCTGGACTAGCCATAGCCAACTGTTAAATAACACCCACTGACAGGGCCAAACCTAAATGCCTTCCATACTGTAGCAAAAAAGTTTGACTTAACTGTAATGGAATCACTTCCCACACGCCTTTTGAGTGCTTCCATCATATACTGCTTCCTCCATTCTGAATATAGATATTAGATATCATAGCCGCATATTACAACCAAAAACTAGGCAGGACTCGTTTGGCTGCAACGCTGGAACATGAACTGTTTATTTGAACACAGGTACAGAGATATAACTCAGAGGACAACCCCCCTCCTTTTCATAATGACACAGGGTGGGGTAAACTACATTCAGTAACAGACACACAGGTGTATTGAAGCTTCTCACATATATACACAATATTCCAGTGTGGTTGTACAGTGAGTCTGACTAATGCAGATCAGACTGGGGTTCTCGGTCACCCTGTGCCCCTAACAGTGCCGGGACAAGGTCATTTGGTGCCCAGGGCGAAGATGGCAAACTGCGCCCCCCCCCCCCCCCCAAACACAAACACACAATATTTTCGAGCCCGCAGCACAGCATTGGAGCTCATTGTGGCAGTCAGTAATTGCTTAACCTGCTGTCCTCTAGCCTGCAGAGGCAGTATTAGGGCTAGAGGATAGTAGGTTAGGCAGTTCCTAATGGGTCAGTCCCTAGGATCAGTAAAGGATAATGGCCGACAGGCCCTCTTACCAGACCCAGGGAAACTGCCGCAGTGATCCCTCCAGATAGATGTTTGCTCACTCTGTGTTGCCCAGGGGCGACTCTGGTCAGTAGTGTAGCATGTCTGTACCCTGGTAGTGGCTCAGTGTGACTCTCTGGTGGTTCTGGTTAGCAGCATGACTCTCTCTGGTGGTTCTGGTTAGCAGTGTGGCTCTCTGGTGGAGCTGGTTAGCAGCGTGGCTCTCTCTGATGGTGCTGGTTGGCAGCGTGCCTCTCTCTGGTGGCTGGTTAGCAGCGTGGCTCTCTCTGGTGGCACTGGTTGGCAGCGTGGCTCTCTCTGGTGGCGCTGGTTAGCAGCGTGGCTCTCTCTGGTGGCGCTGGTTAGCAGCGTGGCTCTCTCTGGTGGCGCTGGTTAGCAGCGTGGCTCTCTCTGGTGGCGCTGGTTAGCAGCGTGGCTCTCTCTGGTGGCGCTGGTTGGCAGCGTGGCTCTCTCTGGTGGCGCTGGTTGGCAGCGTGGCTCTCTCTGGTGGCGCTGGTTGGCAGCATGGCTCTCTCTGGTGGAGCTGGTTGGCAGCGTGGCTCTCTCTGGTGGTGCTGGTTGGCAGCGTGGCTCTCTCTGGTGGCGCTGGTTGGCAGCGTGGCTCTCTCTGGTGGCGCTGGTTGGCAGTGTGGCTCTCTCTGGTGGTGCTGGTTAGCAGCATGGCTCTCTGTTTGGCTTCCCCAGGTACACTCCTTTCTCTCTGTTTCTGTCTTTTGGAGCAGTTAAAGTATAGCACTCATTCCCCCAGCTTGTTTCTAGGTTCCGGGCTCTCTCTCTCTTTTTTTCCCCCAGCAGAGTGCATGCTGGGAGCTGTAGTCTCTTCCCTGTGGAGAGCAATGGGTCGCTGTGATTGGCCCTGTGTTGTGGCCAATGGGGAGGGGAAAAGAGCGGCAGGAAGCTGGGCGGCGAACCTAATGAGAGAGCCGCTATCTCTCCTCCGGGAGTCCTCCCGCACTGCTGACAGGAGAAAGGGGGGGGCGAGTGGGGGAAACATTCTGACATCCCGCAGCTCGCCTCTCCCCTGTCACGCCACCACTATCAGAGCTTCACTGATGGGGGGTGGAGGGAGGGGGGCTTGACAGCACCCACTAAAACTGCCAGCTTTCTTTATGGCGTCACCCAGGTGTGGTCGCCCCCACCCCCATCCCCATAGCAACGCCACGCCACGCCACGCCACTGCTCCCATCCTGCCTCCGGCCAGCCTCTCAGTGTGTGACGCTGGGCAGGGAATACCAAGTGCCTGTCAGGGGGAGTATCTCCACTGACAGGTGAGTAAATAAGTGAAGCGCTGATCTGTTCTAGGCTTGTGCCGGGTGCAGGAGCGCACTCGGCACATATTTACAGGTGTAGGTATTAGCGGCTGGTGCGTCCAGACAATTTTAGAAGCACACAGCCAGCACTTCACATGCGCCCCCTTTCCTCCAGTAAATAGTTCCGCCCAGGGCATCCGCCCCTTCCGCCCCCCCCTTGTACCGGCCCTGGCCCCTAATATACACAGGGTAACTTACACATAGGAGGGGCCGAGGGAGCTGAACAAGGAGATTCCAGTGCTCTCCAAGGTAAGCTGGGTTCTACTAGTCCCCGGCCCAAAGTGACTCCAGTCACACTAACCTCTTCACTCAGCCCTCTAACACCCCTAAAGGACAATCCTGACTTTATTTCTGGGGTTGGGAATAAGGTTATAATTGTTCGGTAGTATGCTGACATGTAGTGAAGGTTTTGGGACACTTCAACTTGCTTATTATGTGATTTGTTTTTTCCTTTTGTCCTCCCTTGCTGCAACTGGACAGCAACTGGAGAGTGTAAAATTTGGTGCAGCTCTGCATAGTAACCAATCAGCTCCAAGTTTTTTTTTTTTTTTAAGTCATAGCTTAATTTAACAAGCTGAAGTTAGAAGCTGATTGGCTACCATGCACAGCTGCACCAGATTTTGCATTGTCCAGTTTTAGTAAATCAACCCCATTAAGTCTAAAGAGGTATGCCAGTGCATCGGAGATAGAACAGGGACTGTGGGAACAGCTGCAATGTCCCTGTCCTAACACCTAGCCCTGTCAACTCTTCTCTTTTTCACATCATAG
The DNA here is from genome assembly GCF_042186555.1 of Aquarana catesbeiana. Taxonomy (NCBI): domain Eukaryota; kingdom Metazoa; phylum Chordata; class Amphibia; order Anura; family Ranidae; genus Aquarana; species Aquarana catesbeiana. The sequence continues at coordinate 610,998,115 of NC_133328.1, read as the reverse complement.
TTCAATACAGTAACCAGCGCTCAGTGCAGCCAGCCAATCACATTTCCCTTCTATTGGCCACTGCAGGTATTGAAAATAATAGAAGCACAGTGATATGAGAATGTGGCACTATCTGTGGCTGTTGAATGAGACTGGTAAAGCGGGAAAGTGAAGACTAAGCAAAATGAGGATCTCCTCTCTGATCATGGAAATTCATCATCACCCTTACTTTAGGAACAAACGACAGGATCAGCAGGTAAAAAAAACATTCTTTTATATTTTCCTATACACTAATCCAATGACACAGCATCGCTGTACCATAGCAGTGCTGCAAACACTGCTTATATTTGTGCATCTGCAATTCTGCACACACTAACTGAACAATTCCTCCACAGCCATGAGCATCACAGACCGTGCAAATTCAATCAAAACACAAAATAAACTTTGTGCTGCCTTATTTTCTGCCATCATTTCTACATATGTATGGACGGTTTTGCCTCACTGCTGCCATGTTGTGCCTTTTTTTTGCAATCCATGCGTGCTGAGCACAGCCGTGTCATTTGTACAGCATGTAAACTTCAGCTTTAAAGTATATGTGAGCCCTAAAACAGCCCATTCAGCTTAAAATAGAAATGAAAGGCAAAACATTTATATATATATATATATATATATATATATATATATATATATATATATATATATATATATATATATTAGGAATGCACCGAAATTTCGACCGCCGAAACATATCGAGCCAAAATGGCCTTTTCGGCAATTTGGCGAAAGAGAAAAACGGTCAATAATGGAGCTGAAAATGGGGCGGGGCATGGGTGGGGCTCCCGCCTCTGGTACCGCCTATCACTGGGGCTTCCTATAGCGTAGAAAAGAGGAGAGCCGCCGCCTGGTTGATTAGAGCGCCGGGAACATCACAGCTTTCATTTCAATAGCTGTGTGTTCCCCGCCGCGTGCCGTCACATACAGCCCCTCCCCCTTGTCCAGGGAACTTTGATAGACAGAAGAACATCAGATCTACAACAAGGATTTTATTGCCATACTTAAAGAAAGGCCCCTTTATTACTTCTCTTTAGACCTGCTCTCCCTTCCTAGGATAGCATGTAGGCTGGCCAGGTTCCATCTTCTATAGCGTGACAGTACAAGCAGTTAACAGAAACATCCACTAGGGGGTGGCATTATATCTAAAGGAAGTGTACATATATGTATATAGTATTGTCATTGTTAAACTCTGTCTTGTGCCTTTGGGAGGAATTATTGTGCTGAGTTAACACTGTTGTTTAAAGCTCAGCAGATTTATTACTTTCTCTTTGTAACAACTTCTACTTTTATTTGGTTCAAGTAAAATATCTCTAGAATCGAATTACCTTGAGTTGTTTGATTATTGCCACACAGTGCAGCAAGGGTGTCTGAACCCAGAGTGTCAGGTGGGTTGGAAGGTTCACTTGGTCATGCCCATGCAGATGAGCAGGTAATTCTCAGCAGTCCTCTAGGGGGCCGTGCTATATTTGGGGCTTGTACGGGATGCTATCTGCAGCTGGCCCTGGATATCCATAGCCAACCTAAATCGGAGCCACAGTCTGCATGGGAAGCCGCCTCTATGGTTGCTTGAGGTAGAAGTTATGGGACCCCAACCGAAAGAAGCACAGTTCTGGAGATCTCCGGGAATGAGCACACCGAGGGGGAGATCAGAAGGTGGCTGAGAAATCTGGCACCAGGACACTGGGCCTACTTGGTGGAGACTGAAGCCTCAGAGGAGTTGGATCAAGTCAGGGCACTGATAGAATGGCAAGAAGAGGTGCCAGTGTGCTTTCAAGTGGAAGAGGTCAGTCTAGCGGAAGTAGTGACTGCAAGGATGTTCCCATTCAAACTCGAGAGAGGACAGACCGAAAAGCCACCCTCGACAAAAACTCACGAGAAAAGTCCTGTACTTGTGGGAGCCGATTCACTTGTGTGACTTGGAGGATCTTTGAGAACAACTGGCTGAACTAAAGAAGTCAGGAGTCATTAAGGAGTCTAGAAGTCCTTATGCTTCCCCGATTGTGGTGGTGAGGAAGTGGATGTGTATTGATTATCGAACTTTGAATAGAAGGACTAACCCCGATCAATATACGACTCCTCACACAGAAAAAGCCTTACAATGCTTATCAGGGGCCAAAAGTTTCAGTGTGCTGGATCTAAAGAGTGGATACTACCAGATTCCTATGCACCCAGAAGACCGAGAGAAGACGGCTTTCATTAGCCCTCTGGGGTTCTTTGAGTTTGATCGAATGCCACAGGGATTAACTGGAGCCCCTGTCACTTTCCAGCGACTGATGGAAAACACAGTGTGTGATATGAACTTGGTAGAAGTATTAGTTTACCTGGATGACATCATCATGTTTGGCCCAACATTGGAAGAGCATGAGGCCCGACTGGAAAAAGTTTTCCAGTGATTACATGATGAGGGATTGAGCTGTCGTTAGAGAAGTGCCAATTTTGTCAGACTTTAGTCACACACTTGGGACACGTGGTATCTGCCATGACCATGACCCCCAAAAGCTGGAAGCGGTCACTTCTTGGCCTTCTCCAACTACTGTCACCGAATTGAGGTCGTTCTTGGGCTTTTGCTCCTACTACAGATGATTTGTGAAAAACTTCTCACAGATTGCTTGGCCGTTAAATGAGATGTTGCAGAAACAAACAAAAGGAAAACAGCAGAAGGCCCAGAAAGGGGGAACCAGGAGGCATCTGGAATCTATCAAGGAACAATGGAAATTGAAGTGTGAGAAGTCATTTGAGCGGTTGAAGCCCCAGTGCTGGCCTACGCTGATCCCTCCATTGCATGTGGATGCCAGTAGAGATGGTATTGGGGGAGTGTTGTACCAGGAGTCGGAGGGGAGACTTCATCCATAGGCCTATGGGAGTTGCAGCCTCACCCCCCCCCGAGAAGAACTATTCTGTGGACAAGTTGGAGTTCTTGGCCCTAAAGTGGGCAGTAGTGGATAAATTACGGGACTATCTGTACGGAGCCACCTTTGTGGTGAAGACTACTTATTTGCTATCCACTAAAAAAATGGACGCCACTGGGCATCGGTGGTTAGCTGCTCTGTCCGAGTTCCAATTCAGTTTCAAATATCGACCGGGAGTGGGATATAGAGACGCTGATGCTCTCTCCCGAAGACCTCACTTCACCCAGAATGGTCAGAAGAGTTGGATTCATTTACCACCTGAAGGAGTGCAGGCTGTGTGTCCTGGAAGTGGAATATAAGCACAGGGGAGCCATAGGGGCTGAAGCAGCGGGAGTCGCCCCTGCAGGAGTACCAGAGCACTACTGCAATTTGACCCAAGTACGCAGCCAAGAACTACCTCAGTTGACTAAGGAGGACATGAGGAAGAATCAGCAGGAAGATCTACTAGGGGATCAGGGGATCTTATAAGGAAGTTACTATCAACTAAAGATCCTCAAGTATTGATGAATAGCCCCTACTACTCAACGTCCCAGTCAAGCACTTGCCTCTTTTACCGAGTCTTTAGTAAAGGATGATCTTGATCCACCCCCTGACACTACTGGGTGGGCCACTAATTTATTATTGGCCTGTCATAAACTTGATCTGACTTCCTCTCCTGTTGATGTTTATAATTTGTTATCAGAGGATCCTTCACTAAGTCATTTATCAGCTGTTACAACTTATAGTCTATTAGATAGGTAATTGTTTAGCTTCTACAATGCAGTAAAGTGATTCCAGGTTGTGCTTTGTCTTTAGGGACTAAAGATTTTCAAGTAGGGGGAGGATGTAGCAGTATGGACTGCAAACATAAAGCACCGTACCTTCTAGCATTGATGGGTATTGCCTGTCACTTTAGTGCTCAATGTATCCAGTGACATCATATTTTTGTGTGCCCAATAAAAAGGATTGTGGGACAAATAGTTCCCCTGTCAGATAATTGCTTTGCACGATTGTGTGCCAGGACTACATATCCCAGAGTTCTTTGCTATCATCTGAAGATTGCTGGGAGTAGCTATAAAAGCAACCAAAGCCGCGCGGCCACTCCCTTCCTCCTGGGCCTGAGGCAAGACGGACCTCCTTGTGCAACTGAGAGAGAGGTCGCGGCCTATCCCGCAGAGTCGTACTTCCAACCCGTGGCCTGAGGGGCCTAGCTCTGTTGTTCGCTGTCAGACATCCTTTCCAGGACCACTCCAGTCGCCTGCCTGTCGGTGTGTGTCAACTTCACGTCGGGAGTTCGAGACAGCGGATCCGCTGCACGAGTGCCGCTACACGAGTTCCTGTTTGGAGGGCATCAGAACAGTTTGGTCGTTGGTGAGAGGGCATATTGCTAGATCCTTATCCATCCTTTACCACCACCATCATATTTAGACACTTTGCACAGACATCTTTACTCCAAGAACATTTTACTGCATTACTTGAACACTGTGCTGAGACACCTTTAGCTTTCTTTATTGCGAGGAATCCACCATTTTCACTATACCCAGACAGGTTACAGTTAACAAGCTCCAACTAGCCGGTGAAGAACATCAGATCAGCAACGATAATTTTTTTGCCATACTTATAGAAAGGCTCCTATATTACTTCTCCTTAAACCCACTCTCCCTTCCTAGGATAGCTTGTAGGCTGGCCAGGTTCCATCTTCTATAGTGTGACAGTATAAGCAGTTAACAGAAACATCCACTAGGAGGTGACATTATATCTAAAGGAAGTGTACATATATGTATACAGGGGCAGATCCAGAGCCTAGTCTCGGGAGGGGCACTGCCAGAAAATACTTTTTTGGGGGTAAATTTAATGGGGAAATGGTTGGTGTTAGCGCTTCAATCATCACGGCACCATGGTTGTTATGGTGTCAGGATGATTGAAGCGCATTATTTCTATTATTACATTGTTATAAAAAAAGAAATAGTTCAACTCACCATAATGCAGAATCAGTGGGAGCCCCGAGCGTGTCACTTGCCACTGTCACCTGCCACACGTTGCGGATTGCCACTTGCCATGTCGCCTGTCACTAGATGCAGATTGTCACTTGCCACAGCCCATGCCACACGTTGCAGATTGTCACTTGCCGCACATTGCAGATTGTCACTTGCCACGTCCCATGCCACACGTTGCAGATTGTCACTTGCCACACGTTGCAGATTGTCACTTGCCACGTCCCATGCCACACGTTGCAGATTGTCACTTGCCACATCCCATGCCACACGTTGCAGATTGTCACTTGCCACGTCCCATGCCACACGTTGCGGATTGTTACTTGCCACGTCCCATGCCACACGTTGCGGATTGTTACTTGCCACGTCCCATGCCACACGTTGCGGATTGTTACTTGCCTGCTATAATCATCTCTTGCTGTGTCCCAGTCAAGCAGCAGAGAGATGATGTAATCTCTCTGCTGCCGCGGCTGCCTGCACACTACACACAAAGTGAGGGCGGAACTGCAGGGATGCAGGGCGGGCGCTGGGTGGTGAGAGATGATGTTATCTCTCTGCTCCTCCGCCCGCCGGCTCCCTGATTGGCCAGCAGCCGCTCACGCTGCCTGTCACCGAGCCGCACAGCTGTCTCTCCCCAGTCCCCACCGGAGCCGCCCGAGACCCGCTGTCTCTCCCCACCGCTGTCTTTCAGCCGCGGAGCCGCCCGCCGGCCCTCTTACCCACAGAGACACCTGCCAGTGCCAGCACATTTACTGACCCACATTCTCGGAGGGGGCAATTGTCCCGTTGCCCCCCCCTGGATCCGCCCCTGTATGTATATAGTATTGTCGTTGTTAAACTCTGTCTTGTACCTTTGGGAGGAATTATTCTGCTGAGTTAATGCTGTTGTTTAAAGCATTGCTTTCTCTTTGTAACAACTTCTACTTTTTTTATGTTCAAGTAAAATATCTCTAGAACCTAATTACCTTGAGTTGTTTGATTATTGCCACATGGATGGATTGGTCATGGATGTGCAGATAAGCAGGTAATTCTCAGCAGTCCTCTAGGGAGCCCTGCTACATATATATATATATATATATATATATATATATATATATTTTTTTTTTTTTTTTTATATTGTCTTATATACTTATGTAGACTCTTTACTAGATCGTTTGAGGTGTGGCTGTATCCCATTGTTCTATTGTTTGTGTTTGCCTTGGGTGCAACCTATTATGGGATGTATAGGTCTCTGTGGATTAGCTGTGAGAAGGTGGGGGGGGTTCTGCAGCAGCCCCTCCCAAAGACAATCTACTGACGAGAAGCTTAAATACACCTGTGTCTGTTACTGAATGTAGTTTACCCCACCCTGTGTCATTATGAAAAGGAGGGGGGTTGTCCTCTGAGTTATATCTCTGTACCTGTGTTCAAATAAACAGTTCATGTTCCAGCTTTGCAGCCAAAGGAGTCCTGCCTAGTTTTTGGTTGTAATATGCGGTAATATACACACACAGTATCTCACAAAAGTGAGTACACCTCTCACATTTTGTAAATATTTTAATATATCTTCTCATCTTCTCATGTGACAACACTGAAGAAATTACACTTTGCTACACTTGTATAACAGTGTAAATTTGCTGTCCCCTCAAAGTAACTCAACACACCATTAATATCTGGCAACAAAAGTGAGTACACCCCTAAGTGAAAATGTCCAAATTGGGCCCAAAGTGTTAATATTTTGTGTGGCCACCATTATTTCCCAGCAATGCCTTAACCCTCTTGGGCATGGAGTTCACCAGAGCTTCAAAGGTTGCCACTGGAGTCCTCTTCCACTCCTCCATGACGACATCACTGAGCTGGTGGATGTTAGAGACCTTGCGCTCCTCCACCTTCCGTTTGAGGATGCCCCACAGATGATCAATAGGGTTTAGGTCTGGAGACATGCTTGGCCAGTCAATCACCTTTACCCTCAGCTTCTTTAGTAAGACAGTAGTCGTCTTGGACGTGTGTTTGGGGTCGTTATCTTGGAATACTGCCCTGCGGCCCAGTCTCCAAAGGGAGAGGATCATGCTTGGCTTCAATATGTCACAGTACATGTTGGTATTCATGGTTCCCTCAATGAACTGTAGCTCCCCAGTGCCGGCAGCACTCATGCAGCCCCAGACCATGACACTTCCACCACCATGCTTGACTGTAGGCAAGACACACTTGTCTTTGTACTCCTCACCTGGTTGCCGCCACACACGCTTGACACCATCTGAACCAAATAAGTTTATCTTGGTCTCATCAGACCACAGGACATGGTTTCAGTAATCCATGTCCTTAGTCTGCTTGTCTTCAGCAAACTGTTTGCGGACTTTCTTGTGCATCACCTTTAGAAGAGGCTTCCTTCTGTGCAGCGTATGGTCTGAGCACTGACAGGCTGACCCCCCACCCCTTCAACCTCTGCAGCAATGCTGGCAGCACTCATAACTCTATTTCCCCAAGACAACCTCTGGATATGCTGAGCATGTGCACTCAACTTTTTTAATCAACTATGGCGAGGCCTGTTCTAAGTAGAACCTGTCCTGTTAAACCGCTGTATGGTCTTGGCCAGCGTGCTGCAGCTCAGTTTAAGGGTCTTGGCAATCTTCTTATAGCCTAGCCCATCTTTATGTAGAGCAACAATTCTTTTTTTCAGATCCTCAGAGAGTTCTTTGCCATGAGGTGCCATGTTGAACTTCCAGTGACCAGTATGAGAGAGTGAGAGCGATAACACCAAATTTAACACACCTTCTCCCTATTCACACCTGAGACCTTGTAACACTAACGAGCCACATGGCACCAGGAAGTGAAAATGGCTAATTGGGCCCAATTTGGACATCTTCACTTAGGGGTGTACTCGCTTTTGTTGCCAGCAGGGCTGCAGTCTTCTTCCCTGGATTCATTAAGTAAGCACCAGTCCCGCCGCTCAGCTGTGGGAATTGCGCCTACCGCAGCGCCAGGAGTTTTGCCGCTCTTCCTGCTCAAGAGAACCCGCCACACATCGCCATGCTGAAGACCTCCTGTGCCACTTGCTGACGATTGGGGAAACAGTGCAGCGGGTGACAGCTCAGATCCCTGAATCCACCACTGAACGATCCTCCGCATTCAGCTCCCTGCTGAACAGTGTACAGACCCTGCATAGCTTCCTGTGTGTGAGCGCCTGCTGTCTTCGGGATCTGGTGAGCGGTCTCATGCCCAAACTCTTCCCTGCCTGACAGTAACATACAACACATGGACACTGAATGCAGACAACATAAGTATGCTGATACCTTAAGAGTTCCGTCACTGGAACTAAGGGACCAAGCCCAACCCCTGAAAAACAACCCAATTTTATAGCACTAATCGCTAAATAAATTACAATGGTCCCAAAATAGTGTCAAAAGTGTCCAATGTGTTCGCCATAATGTCGCAGTCACAATAAAAATTGCAGATTGCCGCCATTACTAATTTAAAAAAAAAATAATGAAAATGCTGTAAATCTATCCCCTATTTTGTAGACGCTATAACTTTTGCGCAAACCAATCGATATACGCTTATTGCGATTTTTTTACCAAAAATATGTAGAAGAATACATATCGGTCTAAACTGAGAAAGACATTTTTTTTTTATATATTTTTGGGGGATATTTATTATAGCAAAAAGTAAAAAATATTGCTTTTTTTTTCAAAATTGTCGCTCTTTTTTTGTTTATAACGCAAAAAATAAAAACCGCCGAGGTGATCAAATACCACCAAAAGAAAGCTCTATTTGTGGGGAAAAAAAGACGTCAATTTTGTTTGGGTGCAATGTTGCATGACCGCACAATTGTCAGTTAAAGCGACGCAGTGCTGTATCGCAAAAAGAGCTCTGGTCAGGAAGGGGGTAAATCCTTCCGGGGCTGAAGTGGTTAAATTGCGTATTTTTACATCCATCTGAAGTTTTGCTTTAAGACCCCTTTCACACTGAATGTGCTGGCCGATAGTGCTAAAGCGCCACTTGTTTAAGCACTAGCATTAGCAAAAAAGGGGTTAAAAACGCCTGTTTTGCGGCGCTTTCAAAACGCTTTTCAGTGGCTGCCCATTCATTACAATGGGCAGGGCGTTTTGGAAACGCTAAATACAGCGCTCCCAACCCGCCCCAAAGATGCTGCTTGCAGGACTTTTTATAACATCATGCAAGCGCACCGCCCCAGTGTGAAAAGTCACACTGAAATTAATGGGAGGCGGGAATCAGGTGCTTAGCAGAGGCTAAAAACCGCCCCAGCGTGAAAGTGGTCTAATAGCAAAAACACTGATACTTGGCATTGGATATGGAAATAGACTTTCATTTTCGATGCCATATTGCCCCCTCCATCTGAACACATATAAGTGCTAATTTCTTCCACCCAGCAGGGCTTTCCAGGGCACAGCCTGAGCCCTAGAGTGTCGCCTGGGCTACTTATCCATGCATTGGCACTGCTATAAAAGAAAGGGATAGGAATTTAATCAATTCGTACTTTCATTCAGCCAGCACAAGACTCTTAACTGAAAATCTCGCCTAAGTGGTACCATACTGGAGCTGAGAACTATAAATCACAGCGGGGAAATATTTAATAAAGTATGTAGCTAGCGCGGTATGTTAATCTTGGCCTATTAGCTGGTCACTGGTCTGTACAAGCTGTCTCTAAATCAAATCTGATTTCCTAGGATTACACTAATGCTTCTGTTTATTACAGTGGCATTGCCCCGGCATGTTTTTGGTGGGTTTTATTACTGCGTTTGCATATTTAAAAGCCTGTGATGTGACAGCCAACCCTCGTCACAAGGCATAATGGATTCACATTGTCCAATGTTTCCTATAATTAGGGTGCTGAAGCCAATTTATACAAAGTGACGATAAATTCGATAATCTATACCATGACTGGAAATCCCTTAGAAAGGCTTTATTTCAACTAAGAGGGGGGTGTTGTAATCCTCTTATGATAGCAAACACTGTACGTCTGTATGTTTAGTATTGCAAAGGAAAATAAATCATCTAAAAATAGATATGGTATAGTTTACTTTCTTGGAAGACATCGAGATTAAGCCTTTCATGCCTAAGCCTTTTTCTGACACGTGTTGCTTACAAGTTAAAATCAGTATTTTTTTTTTGCTAGAAAAGAACCCCCAGACATTATATATATATTTTTTAGCAGAGACCCTCGAGAATAAAATGGCGATCATTGCAATATTTTATATCACGCTGTATTTGCACAGAGATCTTGCAAATGCAATTGTTTTCGAAGAAATACACTTTCATGAATTAAAAAAAAAAAAAAAAAACAGTAAAGTTAGCCCATTTTATTTTGTATAATGTGAAAGATGATGTTCCGCCGAGTAAATAGATACCTAACATGTCATGCTTTAAAATTGCTGTTGTCCCAAAGATGGGTATGGCTGGAGACTGCTGCTAACCTCCACGTGGGTATAGATGGCGGCTGCTGCTGTCCCCCAGGCGGGTATGGCGGGAGGCTGCTGCTGTCCCCCAGGTGGGTATGGCGGGAGGCTGCTGCTGTCCCCCAGGTGGGTATGGATGGTGGCTGCTGCTGTCCCAAAGACGTGTATGGCCCGAGGCTGCTGCTAACCTCCAGGTGGGTATAGCTGGCGGCTGCTGCTTTCCCCCAGGCAGGTATGGCTGGAGGCTGGTGAAAAAATGATTAAATCCCCGCGCTAATGGTGAAAATGAAAAATATGGAGCTGCAGCCTCTATCAATAAATTCACCCCAAGGTAAATCTAGAAGAAATGTGAAAAAGAGGGGATAAGTAAGGCGCTACTTTTATTAAGAGGTGACCTACAACCTCTAAATACTTGAGGGGTGTGTGTCACGGGTGCATTTAGTGCAAAAAGTGACAATAAAAGTGCAGAAAATAAATATTTGTATATTCACAAAAATCCACAAAAAATCCTACTGTGTAAACTTCCTAACCGCTTATATATAATACATATTGTTATGTTCAAACGAAACTAAACACAATCCTGTGCAAAACCTGCCATTCAAAGTGACATTTCTGTGCAAAAAAATCCAACATATATAACTGGTGTATATTGTTGCTGTGAAACTGGGTTCGGAAATATGCATATACCGTCCTTAAACCCTGGTGAATAAAAAAAAGTCCAATAAAGTGACAATGTGCTCCTTCAAATTGTTCTTTGCTTCTTGGAAAACAGTGCCCCATAAGAAACGCACTCACTGCTATTATTCACCCCACAAGGAGGTATTTCACAGTATGAGCCACTGTGCAGCCTGTGGAGTAGGAGGAAACTTCCTGTCCTGTGTTCTCCAAGTGCCTCCTTGTCTGCGATGTAAGTGGTCTCCTCACTGTTAACCTCTTAGATGTTGCCCACAAGTAGAGAGGAAAGAGACCCCATAGTGTGATACCGTACAAATATCCAAAAATGTATTAATAATACTGATGGGTACTCACATTTAATAAAAATCATTAAAAGCGAAAACAGTGTTTAAAAACAGGAAACTGGAGCGATCTGCGCTCCACTGCCTTAAACCGGAAGAGATGCAATGACGCTGTATAGTCCCGCTCTACGCGTTTCATCAATGGGACGTCATCTGGAGCTGTGCCATCTTGCTACACCATCCGGTTTTTATATGGTATGAGGTGTGTCCTAAATTGATGGCCATGTGACCGCAGCCATTTTTGGTTAGTCCAGGCTTCGGCATGGAGGATGCTATTGCTAGTAGTGTGATTTAAAATGGCAATAGACAACACTACTCCGCAACATGACGAGGGATAATTTTAAAAGGACTACTTAACTCCAAGTTGTAACGGACACACCGCATAATAACAGAATACATATCATAATACACATACATCATAATCATAATACACAATATTACAAAATTCAATTTAAGTTAAAAAATGGGTAAGAAATACAATTGCATTATGGTATTCTGCTGGACTAGAGGTAAAAACCTTTTAAAAAAAAGTTTTTAAACTGATTGGTTTTTCAGGAGCAGTGATTTTAATGATGCTTAAAGTGAAACAATAAAAATGAAATATTCCTGTAAATATCGTGCCTGGGGGGGTCTCCTTAGTCTGCCTGTAAAGTGGCGCATCTCGCAGTGCATTATGGGGCTTTACGAAGCGGGTGAACTTCCAGTGAGCGCCCCATACGAACAGCTGATGTTCGAGTCAAATATTCAGCCTATCCCTGTTGGCCTCACCAGATTATTTGTGGAAGCAGTCATACTGCTTTAACTATACAGCCACATGTATGGAGGGATTAAGTCTTCTTGCTCTCACTAGCAGCAGACTTGATGCACTACATTATCCTCAGGGTACTCTCTAGCATCCCCTTTACTGACACCCATCCACTGACGGGGAGGGGTGAGGGGTGGTCCTCACTTGACAGGCCCCAAAGACACAGATCTGTACTCACAGTGGGCAGCATCAGATCCTTCCTGGTGTCTTCCTTCCAGTCAGCTCTGCAGGACCTCTGGGTTCAGTTTCTCTCTCTCTAGGCCCCAGGGTCGACCACTCAAGGCTGCACGACCACCTCCGCGGAGGAGAGGGCAGCCGCCCCCCTCCCTCCTGGAATCTGTTCCCCATCTCAACTCACACTGAGCACATGTACCCTGGGCTTTTATACAGCATCCCAACATGCTAAGCAGCACTTTTCCTCTGTCAATTTCCAGGACTGTAACAAAGCCTGTGCAATCATTTGCCAGGTCCCCTCCTACTGTCCAATATGCCTCCCTATTGGACCAGTGACAGTCAAACAAGCTGAAGTGCACCTGAGTACAATGAGCAGACCTAACCAATAGATCCTGCTCCCTGGTAGGCAGAGAGCCTAATGCCGCGTACACACAGCATCAAAGGTCCGACGGTCTTTCCGACGGACTTTCGACGGAGTTACGACGGACTTTTGGACAACCGGACCTGCCCATACACGAACGGACTAAAGTCCATTCGAAAGTCCGTTGGTTTGAACGTGATGACGTACGAAGGGACTAGAATAAGGAAGTTCATAGCCAATAGCCAATAGCTGCACTTGCGTCCTTTTTGTCCATCGGACTAGCATACAGACGAACAGATTTTTCGACCGGACTCGAGTCCGTCGGAAAGATTTAAAAAATGTTCCAAATCTAAAGTCCGTCTGATTTTCGACAGAAAAAAGTCCGCTGCAAGTCCGATGAAGCCCACACACGGTCGGATTGTCCGACTGATTCGTTCCGTCGGACCAGTCTGGTCGGAAAGTCCGGTTGTGATTATACGGCATTAGCTTTACCTGACAATCTTCCTGGTAAGCAGAAAGACCAAAACTATACTCTCTTCTAAAAAAGATGAAGAACCAATGCGCTACCAAGTGTGAACAAATTAGGATATACTGTATATACTGTATATATGAAACCAAATGTGTAAACTAAATATAACTCATGCATTAACATAACTCGAGTAAAAGAACAATATAATATAAATAAGGTGTACTTCCTAGATGTGATAAAACAATAAATAATCTTCAAAAAGATAAAGCTGCCAATCCCTGTAGTGTCCCCACATACATAAAGAATATAAATCACAATAAGTGGAAAAGGCGCTAAACCCATAAAAAACAGTGCTCACATGATAGTATAAACAGGTACATATCAAAATAAAAATCATACGTGAAAATTAATCACATAAGAGTGAACAAAATATAATAAAAATAAAATAGATAAAAAGCCAATCCAGCGAAAAAAAGATATATTCCAATGCAAACTTTTGATTGATAATAATAAAGTTCAGTGCAGAAAAACAAAAAGGAAATGAAAGTGTTGAAAAATCCAAATCCAGTGATGCTGTATTAATTCATGCAGTCCAGTATAAATCCGAGGAATTTAATAAAATCCACCAATGAGTGCAAGGACCGCTTACCTTATTAAGGAGAATATCAGGCAATAAATCAACCACTGATCAATATACGATCTCCATTAATCCATCAGTTGACTGGTCCGCCCGCACACATATACGGCAATAAAAACTCCTTGTGGTGTAGTACCAAATATTAATTTATTGCAAAACAATGTAGCAATTTACGGTTTACAATTCGGACATCCAGCATAAGGCAAAGACCAAGGGGTAACAGACAAGCTGAACGATGAAGCAATCCAAACATCCGGTCTCGGCTGTGACCGGAAGTGACGTCACCCAGCTCCTCCTGACACGTTGCATCACTGACATGTGACTTTATCAAGGGCCCTACCAAGGAGGGTGCTACATCTACTAAACTTTCTTTTTTATCACATTGGGGACAATGTGATGCATTTTTGGTGACAGGTTCTCTTTAACGATGTCATCATGTGCAGCAGGCAGGAAGAAGCATTTCCTCAGTCACCTGTCCCCTGGTGAAATTACTGTAACATTGCAATTTTGTAGCAAGTAAAGACTGTAGCAGGGCTGATCTTGGGAATCTTTTACTTTAAAAAAAGTATTTTTATTGCTTCTTGCATCCTAATTCATAGGAGACACAGCAAAAAAAAAAACAGACAAGGATAAAATTTCGATCAGCTAGGGCAGTGGTCTCCAAACTGCGGCCCGGGAGCCAGATGGGGCCCTTTGCTTGCTTTTATCTGGCCCTCGGGTGCTATTTTATTCACAAACACCAATGAAGGACACAATTCCTCCCAAAGACACCAACAATGGTGTGGACATGGCGAGGTCCCTCTTTAGCAAAGAGGAGGTGCTGCTCATTTGCCGGCCAATGTGGATTCAAGTTTGAAGCAGCATAATGGAAGGAATCTACATCTGATTAGGGATGGGCGAATGGTTCGGCCTGCCCATAAGTTCGGGCCGAACTTTGGTTGTTTGGATGTTCTGCGAACACTGAACAATATGCGGTGTTCGGGGCAAATTCGAAAGCCACCGGAGCACCGTTAAAGTCTATGGGACCCGAACATAAATAAATAAATAAGTGCTCATTTTAAAGGCTTATATGCAAGTTATTGTCATAAAAAGTGTTTGGGGACCCGGGTCCGGCCCCAGGGGACATGGATCAATGCAAAAAGTTTTAAAAACTGACGTTATTTCGGGAGCAGTGATTTTAATAATGCTTAAAGTGAAACAATAAAAGTGAAATATTCCTTTAAATTTCGTACCTGGGGGGTGTCTATAGTATGCCTGTAAAGTGGCGCATTTTTCTCGTGTTTAGAACAGTCCCTGTACAAAATGACATTTCTAAAGAAAAAAAAAGTCATTTAAAAGTACTCGCGGCTATTAATGAATTGTCGGTCCCAGCAATACAGATAAGTACGTTTTTTCCCAAATGGGAAAAAAAAACAGTGGTTATTAAAATGGGTCATAAAAAAAGCTATAAAAATAATTTGGTTACAGACCCCACACCTTTCCTGTAACACCTTCCTTACTCCACCTTCACACTGTATGTGACCTGTGCATTAACACCTTCACCTCCTCCTCCTGCTCTCTGACCTATGATTCTGCTGTATTTAGTGATTCATTACCAAGCTCCATGTTTTAACCCTCGCAACACCAGCTTCATCATCTCCAAAAAAATGTGGGGAAAAATGGAATCACCTTGGGGTGTCTACTTTTTCTTTAAAAAAAAAAGGTTAATCTCAGGGGTGTCTGTAGTGCCCTGGTGTTTTTATTTGATATATTTCATAACAGAAAGTAAGTTTTTTCCCAAATGGGAAAAAAAAACTGTGGTTATTAAAATGGGTCATAAAAAAATGCTATAAAAATAATTTGGTTACAGAGTTGCATTACAGAGTGATTGTCAGTCAAACTATCTCAGCACTAAAAACTGAACAATGGCCTGATAATGAAAGGGCAATACAGGCCTGTACTATGCATTTGACAAGTGGTGAGGAGGTGCTGTGTTGTCTCCTCACCGCCTGCCTTAACCTCTTGATCCCTGCACTAGTGTGCCGCAACTGCGTGCATTGAATGTGGTTGCGGGGGCACTTACAGGGTGGCCCTATTCACTAGTGCCCACAGACAGTAATTATAATTCTTGTTGTGGTTGCTCAGCAAAGCATTGTGGATGTGGCATGCGTATACCCCTAAGTAAACCAATCTTTGCCGTGCTAAAAAGTGACACAAAATATCCACATGAAAAAAATAATCAAGCGCTTGTAGCAAATAATACCGGTACCGGGATCGCATCCGTCATTGTCCTTAATCTGGCATGTGTGGTGACGTCACGAACATGAGCTCTGCCCTACGTGTTTTGTCACAATTGACATAATCCGGGCATGGATCTCCATTTGGTTTCTTCACTATTTTGGATGGACTTGGGACTTTGACACTTTCTTCAGTTGGATTGTTTTCACATATGTATTATGTACATATATATTGTTCATTATATTTTACATTGGACTTATTTTTGGGCACACTACAATATTAGATTTTGGTCCATTGTATATTTTTTTCATTTTGATTTTTAGGGGGTTATTTAGGAAAGGCAAATCCACTTGAAATTGCACTGAAAGTGCACTTGGAAGTGCAGTCGCTGTAAATCTGAGGGGTAGATCTGAAATGAGGGGAAGCTCTGCTGAATTTATTATCCAATCATGCGCAAGCTAAAATGCATCTTTTAATTTTCCTTGCATGTCCCCCTCCTGGATCTACAGCGACTGCACTTCCAAGTGCACTTTCAGTGCAATTTCAAGTGCGCTTTGCACTTGTAGTTTTCACTTGTAGTGCAAAGTGGATTTGCCTTTCGTAATTAACCTCCTTTGTGTTACCTTTTAGCATGGCAAAGATGGTTTATTTTTGATTTACAATTTATCTGATTGTTTTTTGCCAGCTGCTTTTTCTTAGATCTGCCAGCGAGATATCTGCATGTATGCCATGTGTATACCCCTGTCCGCTGCCTCAGCAGCTAAAGGGGGGTAGCAGTCTGGGGCAGTAAAAGTGCAGCTCAACCTCAGGGTTTTATGATCCCCCAACCACTAGTGTGAACGAACCTCAAGGAATGAACTTAAGCTTTTAAATTCTGATACCAAAAGAAAGCTCTGTCTTAAAAAATGCTATAACATTCATTTGGGTACAGACTTTAATGACAGTTGTCAATTGTCAGCCAAACTATCTCAGGACTGAAAACTGAAGAATAAAAGGGCAATACAGGCTGGTATTCAAGTGGGTAAAATGTCTCTAGGGGAGTGACATGAGATTGGAATTTCTGCCACCAAAAGAAAGCTCTGTCTTAAAAAATGCTATAACATTCATTTGGGTACAGACTTTAATGACAGTTGTCAATTGTCAGCCAAACTATCTCAGGACTGAAAACTGAACAATAAAAGGGCAATACAGGCTGGTATTCAAGTGGGTAAAATGTCTCTAAGGGAGTGACATGAGATTGGAATTTCTGCCACCAAAAGAAAGCTCTGTCTTAAAAACAATGCTATAAAATTCATTTGAGTACAGTGCTACATGGCAGAATTATTGTCAGCCAAACTATCAGAGCACTGAAAACTGAACGATGGCCTGGTAATGAAAGGGCAATACAGGCTGGTACTCAAGTGGATAAAATGCCTCTAAGGGAGTAACATGAGATCAGAATTTCTGCCACCAGAAGAAAGCTCTGTCTTAAAAACCATGCTATAACATTAATTTCGGTACAGTGTTGCATGGCAGTGTGATTGTCGGCCAAACTATCAGAGCACTGAAAACTGAACAATGGCCTGGTAATGAAAGGGCAATCCAGGCTGGTTCGCCTGTGGTTAAAACCCCTCTATGGGAATGACATAAGAACTGAGTTTCTAAACTCAGCACGAACAAATAAAATCTGTTTATATTAATAACTAGTTGTCACTGTCTTTTGTCTGCCAGTGTCACTTGCCGATTCCAGGCACAGCGGTATTAAGGGCCGTCCTGTTTGTTCCTTTCACAAGCTGTGTTTTGAAATCCGTACGCTGACAGTTTTTTCCATTTCCATTATCATTCTGACAATTACATTTTGCAGCTATTGTGGAGTCCTTAGAGTACCTGACAAATAGAAGGCTGTGACAACGAGGGGGAAAATTTGAAGAACTTTTACAAATTAAATAGAAATAAAAAAAAAAAAAAAAATAGAGGAAAGAAATTGCGCTCTCTCCATCACAATGGATCGTTCCCAAGTCTCCGGCATTCAAATGTAATCTCTCCTTCAGATTTGTTGCACAATCCACTTTAAAGATGCGGTTCTGGGAAATATAATACGTCTGGCGGTGAGGAAACCGTTTCTTGCACTTGATATTACCTATCCTATTTGACATGATTATGGCATTTTCTTGTCATTTTCTCAGTCTCTATGCATAACGCTTGTTCAGATGGATACAGAAAACATTACATTGCATATATTGTATTTATATAAGTGATTTTCAAAAGCAACTTTAGATATCTATAATAGGCAGGGAGCTGTCATCTCGGTGCTAATATTTATTTTGTTATTTAATTCACTGCGGCCAGATTCAACAGTCATTTCTCCGTGCCTTTGGGTAGCTTCTTGCTTCTAGAACACTGTTTTGGGCATAGGGAATTATACAGTGCCTTGAAAAAGTATTCATACCCTTGAAATTTTCCACATTTTGTCATGTTACAACCAAAAACGTAAATGTATTTTATTGGGATTATATGTGATAGATGTCAGGGAAATTTGGCTGTACGCTATGCGCACACACCATATGTCCTGTGCTAATAAGCACACATTTCGTCTAATGATATAATGCATCTCACCTATAGCTCTATTTCCCATATATCCCCAAGTAAACCGACATCACAATATTTTACGTTCTCAACTCCATCAGCATCACTGCCGGCGAGCAGTTTACTGCTTCTTTTATTTACACACAAACAGGAAGTAGGGCTGGGAAAAAAATCGATTTAAATCTTGAATCGAGTTGAGAGGTCAAATCGATTCAAAATTTAAGCAAATCGATTTTTTTAGATTTTTTTTTTTCACCGCGCTGGTTCAGAGGAGCTGCGGGCAGGAGTTTTTAGGCAAGGCCGTGGCTTTGGCCTAGTCCGCGGCCGGACGCCGCGGACTAGGCCGAAGCCGCGGCCTCATCTAAAAACTCCTGCCTGCAGCTCCCCAGGACCGGCGCTGACACGGCGCCGGTCCTGAGGAGCTGAGGGCAGGAGTTTTCAGGCGAGGCCGCGGCTTCGGCCTAGTCTGAGGCTTCGGCCTCGCCTAAAAACTCCTGCCCGCAGCTCCTCGGGAGCGGCGCGGTGTCCAAAAAAAACAAAAAAACTCGATTTGAATCATGAATCGAGTTTAAGAAAATCCCAGATCTTTTTGGGGGGGGGGGGGGGAATTTCCCAGCCCTAACAGGAAGTCACAAACTGGAAGGCTTGCCTACAACAACCAATTGCCTCCTACACAGGATGTGACCTCACAGGAAATGACCAAATAAGGATGTAACAACACAGGATGTGAATGTCAACATAGGAAATGACCAAATAAGGATGTAACAACACAGGATGTAAATGTCAACACAGGATAAATGAATCTATACAACAACCAATAAATGATGACTCCAATTCCTGTTGATGGGAGCTTATCTGCAGGTGTACGCTCATGCCACCATAAATATGTTGATCAGGCATACAGGGGTGACACGAGCGTACATCTGCTAAACCGATAATGTGTTTGCAGAGTGAACAGCCCCCCCCCCCCCCAGACGATCGTTCTGTGCATTGTACAGGGGCCTTTCGCTGGTGGACATATCCTCACTCCACAAACACCTCTCTCCAAACAACAGGAAGTTTTCCACTACCCAACGGATCTCAACCAGCGTCAGTCTGCACCAGTCAGCTCTTTAGAGCGGGTTGCGGGAGAACTAACACTGGGAGACAATGTGACAATACATATTAAAATACATCTTCATAAAATTTCCACAACATAGACCAACACAAAGTGACACATAATTGTGAAGTGGAAGGAAAATGATAAACTGTTTTCAAAATTCTTTACAAATAAATATGTGAAAAGTGTGGGGTGCATTTGTATTCAGCACCTCTAAGTCAATACTTTATAGAACCGCCTTTCACTGCAATTACAGCTGCAAGTCTATTTGGGGATGTCTCTACCAGCTCTGCACATCTAGAGAGTGACATTTTTGCCCATTATTCTTTGCAAAATAGCTCAAGCTCTGTCAGATTGGATGGAGAGTATCTGCGAACAGTAATTTTCAAGTCTTGCCACAGATTCTCAATTGGATTCAGGTCTGGACTTTGACTGGGCCATTCTTGTCAAAAGAAGTTTATTGAGTATACAATATTATAAAGATAGATAAAGTAAGTTTACAAGGATCTATAAAGTAAGCTCATTGTTTTACAGTAGGGATTACATAGGTAAATATCATGAAATTTCAAATATTAAACATTGGGTTCACGTAAACCTAAATTAAAGATATATATCATTTCCTTAGTTACTTTTGTAGGTATTTAAATGATTTATACCTACTATACATATTGTTTACAAGTAGAGTGTATATAGGTCAAATAAATTCTGATAATGAGCTTTAATCGTAAGGTGGAGAAAAGGAAAGAGAAAGAAGAAAAAGGGTAGAAAGGTAGAGGTATGGTCCACAAGGTTGTCCCGCTCGTCAGTTTATTATTCTTTTTAGTTCTCTTTGAAGCCTTAGAATGGGTGTCTCTGTAAGTCATTTAATCTGTTACCATGGCAACAGGACAGAGTCATTGAAATTTGACAGGAACTGTTGTTTTATCCAAGGATGCCAAAGTTTTTCAAATTTTGGAATTTGATTTTGATCGATGGCTACCATCTTAGCATGGGACATTGTATTATTCATTCTGTGAATTGTTTCTGCTAGTACCAATGTAGGAGATTTCCATGCCTTGGCCACTGTTTGTTTTGCAGCCGTTATTAGTTGGATCATAAGTTTGAATTGAGAGAGTGTTAACCATTCCGGTTTTAGATTAAGTAAAGTTATATATGGATCTGGTTGTATTATTTTTTAAATATTTTAGATGCAATCACGAAGACTTCCTTCCAGAAGGTTTGGATTACTGGGCACGTCCACCATATGTGTAAATGTGTGCCTATTTCTGGGCATCCTCGAAAACAAAGAGCTGAGGTATTAGGTGAATATTTTGCCACTCTAGCGGGTACAAGGTACCAGCGAGTTAGGACTTTATAATTTGTCTCCAGTGCTAAGATGTTGGGTGAAGATGACTTAGATGTGAGCCATATGTTAGACCAGTCCGTGTCTTCTAAAGTTCGTCCCAGGTCCTCCTCCCACCTCTGAACGTAAGAGGGTCTATTAAGATTTACTACTCCATATAATTGATTATAAAGTGATGAAATTGTACCTTTAGCAAATGGATCTTTTGTACAGATTGATTCAAAAATGGATAATTGGGATAATGGTGTATCCCCCTTTAGGAATGGTGTATAGAAATTTTTGATTTGGAGATATCTAAATATCTCAGAGTTTGGTAGATCATATTTTTCTCTAAGCGATGGGAATGAAAGGAATGATTTAGATGCTATGAAGTCATTTAGTGTCTGAATGCCTGATGTTGTCCAAGCTTTAAAAGAATTTGTGTAGATCCATGCCGGATAAAAGGCCGGATTTCTGATAAAAGAAAGGAGAGGATTGTGTGGAGATTGTAACTGATATTTGGTTTTTAGTTTATCCCAGAGAGATAAGAAGTGTTTAGTTATGGGATTATGAATTTTAAAGCGGTCTTTAGAATCAAGCCATAACAAGTTTGATATTAATAGAGGGTCATTTTCTGAAGCCTCTATAAATACCCATAATGGGATTTCCTGTTTTGCATGGTATTTGGACAGACTGGCCAAATGTGCTGCTCTGTAGTAGTTAGTAAAATTAGGGTATCCCAGGCCTCCTTTATTTTTGGGAAGATGTAGTGTGTGTATAGGTATACGTGGTTTAGAAGAGCCCCATATAAATGAAGTTGCTCTTTTTTGTACTATTCTCAAAAAATAGGAAGGAATTGGAATAGGGAGGACTCAAAGCAATTTGGGTAGAATAGTCATTTTGATTGCATTAATCTTCCCTATCCAGGATAAAGGAAGTTGCGACCATTGTTTTATTAGATTTGTGATCTGTCTTAATACAGGAGGATAATTGGTTGAGAATAAGTCAGAATGAGATGCTGTTAAATGAATTCCAAGATATGGGATTGATTTTTCTGCCCATGTGAATGGGAGTGCAGCCCTAGCCGGGATCAATTCCATGTTTGTGAGCGAAATATTAAGCACTAGGCATTTCTTAAGATTAATCATAAGGCCGGATAGGGCTGCAAATCCATCAAGAGCTGGTATTAAGTTAGGACCAGAAACCTGTGGTGATGATAGAAAAAGTAATATATCGTCTGCAAATATACATAATTTGTGTGTAATACCTCCTAC
Source organism: Aquarana catesbeiana (assembly GCF_042186555.1). Classification (NCBI taxonomy): domain Eukaryota; kingdom Metazoa; phylum Chordata; class Amphibia; order Anura; family Ranidae; genus Aquarana; species Aquarana catesbeiana. The sequence continues at coordinate 610,975,866 of NC_133328.1, read as the reverse complement.
TTCAATGCCAGTTATAGTTTGGTTTGTTCTGATGTATTGGGCCATGGGTTCGAGCATAAGGGCAAATAATAAGGGAGATAATGGGCAACCCTGTCGGGTACCTCTTTCGATATTAAAGGCATCAGATTTATATCCAGCGTATTTTATATAGGCTTTGGGTTTGTTATATAATGCTTTGATCCATGTTAAAAAGTGGGGTCCAAAACCCCATTTTTGTAATGAATATTGCATATATTGCCAGGATACTGTGTCAAATGCCCTCTTAATATCGAGAGATAGAAAACATAAAGGGATTTTCTGTTTTTTAGCAATATGTGCCAATAACACTGCCCTGCGTATATTATCGCCTGCCTGTCTATTTGGCATGAAGCCTACTTGATCTCTATGTATTAATTTTCCTATAATGCTATTGAGGCGTTTTGCTATTATTTTTGCTAATAATTTAATATCAAGGTTTAACAGAGAGATAGGCCGATAATTCACACAGGAAGTATCATCAGAAAGGGGTTTTGAGATCATACAAACAATTGCCATTAGTGTTTCTTGCCGAAAAGAATGTCCTTCTAGAAGTTTGTTAAAAGTTTCAGTGAGAATGGGAGAGAGTATTTCTGAGAATGTTTTATAGTATAAAGCCGAGTAGCCGTCTGGGCCTGGTCTTTTGTTAAGTTTTAGGTCTTTTATGGCGTTAGCAACTTCATCTATAGTTATAGGCTCATTCAAACTGCTTTTTTGATTCTGAGACAACTCAGGTAAGGTTATTTTTGAGAAGAAGGATTCAGCCTCTGTAGGATTAAATTCATTGTTTGTCTTGTATAAAGTTGCGAGATGTGAGTGAAATTTATGGACTATTTTAACTGGATTACAAGTATAAACATTTTTTGATAATTTCAAACGTATTGGTTTGAAAGATTTGTTAGTTGAATTTAATGCCCGAGCCAAATATGTACCTGGTTTGTTTGTATTCATGTAGAAATTGTGTTTGGAGCGTTTGAGGGATTTATCAACTGACTCAGTGAGAAATAGATCGTATTCCAATCTAGATTTTTCCAGATGAGATTTTGTACTCTGAGATGGATTATCTTGGAATGATATGTAGGCTGCATTAAAATTGAGTTCTAGTTTTTTTGCTAGATTTTTGCGTTCCCGTTTAAATAGTGCCATTTGTCTTTGTATTGTACCACGCAAGACAGGCTTATGAGCTTCCCACAGTGTTATTGGGGAAATGTCTGTTGTATTATTAATTGATATGTATTCCTTTAAAGCTTGTTCAATGGCCATCTGATGTAGTGGGTGTTTGAGCATTATGTCCGGTAAGTACCACGTTGGGTCATGCGCTTTTGGTATGGCTGAGGCTATAGTAGTGTATACTGCATTATGGTCAGACCACGGAATCGGAATTATATCTGATGCAATAATTTCTGGTATCATTCCTATTGTTAGAAAAATATGATCTATTCTGGTGAAGGTTTGATGAGGGTGCGAGAAATAAGTGAATTTCTTTTTCATTGGGTTACTTTCTCTCCACGAATCTACCAGATTGTATTTGGAAAGAAGTTGAGAAAAAGGTAATCTAGAAGTTATTTTGGATGGTGTAAAAGGTGATTTATCTAGAAATGGGAGGAGGACCTGGTTCGAATCCCCGCACATTATCACTGTTCTTATTTTGTGTGTATTAATCACTTGTAATATATGTGAGAGGAATGGTGTAGGTTGTTTGTTAGGAGCGTAGTAGGAAATCACCGTGATTGCTGTATCCATTATATAACCCATGAGTATCAGGTATCTACCTTCTGGGTCTTTAATTTCTGATGATAAGGTGAATGGTGTGGATCGGTGAAATGCAATTAGAGTACCCCTTTGTTTGGTACAGGCAGAAGCCGTGTAAATTTGTTGATAAAAAGGAGAAATATATTTTGGAGTAGAATCTTTGGTGAAGTGTGTTTCTTGGAGGCATACTATGTGAGCCTTCTTGTTATGGAAAGTACGGAAGGCTTTGGTCCTTTTTTGAGGGACATTTATTCCCTGAACATTCAGGGAAAGTATATTCAGTGGTGCCATGGCAATAGATCAAATAGTTTTGACTTACTTTTTGTTATGCAGAGCTGACTGCGCAGGTCAACCTGTGTGGACTGAAGAGATGAAAAGATAGAAAAGAAACCAGTGAATTCTGGAGTAAAGAGTAAACAAAAAACATATGAGATTAGATGATACATTGTATAAATTATTTTTTGCAAGTAATCACAATTTACCCGTGAAAGAGAATAAATATCTCTCTCAGGGGAATAAGTGCCTTCGTCACACTCCCACATAATATGGTTGGGAGAATGAGGAGGGCTAATGGGGGTACACGGATCTTCCGCTTACAGGAGAGAAGTGCTATGTCAAAAGACATCAAAATGATGATTCATTAATTGGAGTGCAGAATATAGTTTTTATTGAAATTATTTATTCCAGGGTGGTTGTATATGGTTAGTCTTGCCCTAGGCTAAATAGTTCAGTTAGAAAGGTACTGTTAATAACTTTGATATTGATGAAGATAGTTTGAATTATTTTGGGATTTTAACCCTTTTAGAGTAAACAATTACATATTTTATTCATATGTAACTGTTTAGATATGTTAACTCATAAAATTGAGGTTGTATTGCTTCAGATTAGAATAAACAAAAACATAGTTCTAGGAACTAGTTAGGTACTAATATATTTGTTTTAAGAAAAGAAAGAAAAAGCTTCCATTACTTCTGGATTATTGAACATATTTGTCCTAAAAAGTAATAAATCTATTGTTATTACCTGAAAATATATAACTGAACAAGAATTTCCTTATTTCACTTATATATTCTAAGGCTATATGAATCAGAAGTAATAAGAAATATAACTGGAATGTAACATGATCCCTCACAGTGTGTGACTATCAGAATGCAGTTACATTCATTTATAAATACAGGTTTTTTATAGAGAACCATCTCTTAGTATAATAAATGAAGAGATATCAGGAATTAGGATGTCAGTCCATTGAATCTTCTTGGTCCATGGATGATGTGGCATAACGGCCTCTTTTGTGAGAATGATGATTCCCATTTTGTTCTGAAATTTTCTGGGTGCTGCCTGAAGGTGAAGATGACGCCATTCTTTTGCGTGTGGGAGAGTTGCTGCTTGTGGGTTCTGTCAGATTTAATTTTAAAAGGGTTTGTTGTAGTTCATCTGTTGATCTGCTTCTGTAAATTGTACCTTGGTAGTTAAATCTGACTGAAAAGGGGAAGCCCCATTGATACATAATGTTGTGGCGTTGCAGTTCCATTAGTTGGGGTTTCATGGATCGTCTTTTTAGTAATAGTAAGTTGGGATAGGTCAGCAAAAATTTGATAATTGTGTCCTTGAAAATTAAGTTCCTTTTTTTCTCTTGCAGCAATTAGTATTTGTTCTTTCGTTCTGTAATAATGACATTTTGTGATTATATCACGTGGGGGTCCGTCTTTCTTTTTGGCTGTGAGGGCTCTGTGTACTCTGTCCAGTTCTAAACGTTCAATAGGGATATCTGGCTTTAGTTCTTGTAATAGAGCAGTAATAGTAGATTGCAGGTCTGTCACAGTTTCAGGTATTCCCCTTATGCGCAAGTTTGAACGTCTGGCTCTATTTTCGTAATCTTCGAGCTTAGTTTGAAGTATTAAATTCTCTTCTTTTAATTGTTCCAATTCTGTTATATTTTCTTGGGTTGTAATTTCAATTTCATCCATTTTTATTTCTAAGGCTGCGGTGCGTTTTCCCAGCTCTCTTATTTCTTTGGTTAGGCTGTTTGTTATTTGGTCTGAGGTTTGTTTTAAAGCCTTATGAAGCATCTTTTCAAATTGTAATAATATTACTGGGGATGCTGAGGAGGCTTGTGGAGAAGTTTGTGAGAGGATTTGTTCTGTATCTGACTCAAATGGAGAGTCTTGCTGTGACATTTTCTGTCTGTGAGAGCGCCCTGATGCTGTATATTGTGAGGTGACTGGAGCTGCTTCAGCTACAGTGAGTGCCTGTGAGCTCTTTGTGAGGTGATTTTTATTTCTGCCACGGCTTCCTCCCAGTACCATATTTCCTGCCCAAACTTTCACAGTTTGTTCCCTGGGGCAAAAAGGTTCAAATGGATACCTTTTGAGCCTGCAGGCTCCGCTTTGTCCTTCTCTTCTCTCCTCAGCGGTGTGGAGCTCTAACAATGCATGTCTGCTCTGCTAGGCTCCGCCTCCTGTCCCCCCTTGACTGGGCCATTCTAACATATAAATATGCTTTGATCTAAACCATTCCATTGTAGCTCTGGCTGTATGTTTAGGGTCGTTGTCTTGCTGGAAGGTGAACCTCCACCCCAGTCTCAAGTCTTTTGCAGACTCGAACAGGTTTTCTTCTAAGATTGCCCTGTAATTTGCTCCATCCATCTTCCAATCAACCCTGACCAGCTTCCCTGTCCCTGCTAAAGAAAATCATCCCCACAACATGATGATGCCACCACCATGTTTCACAGTGGGGATGGTGTGTTCAGGGTGATGTGCAGTGTTAGTTTTCCACCACACATAGTCTTTTGCCTTTAGGCCAAAAAGTTAAATTTTGGTCTCATCTGACCAGAGCACCTTCTTCCACATGTTTGCTGTGTCCCCCACATGGCTTCTCGCAAACTGCAAACGAGACTTCTTAGGCCAGATGTGTGGAGTACACGACTAATAGTTGTCCTGTGGACAGATTCTCCCACCTGAGCTGTGAATCTTTCCAGCTCATCCAGAGTTACCATGGGCCTCTTGGCTGCTTCTCTGATTAATGCTCTCCTTGCCCAGCCTGTCAGTTTAGGTGGACAGCCATGTCTTGGTAGGTTTGCAGTTGTGCCATACTCTTTCCATTTTCAGATGATTGAACAGTGCTCCGTGAGATGTTCAAAGCTTTGGATATTTTGTTATAACCTAACCCTGCTTTAAATTTCTCCACAACTTTATCTCTAACCTGTCTGGTGTATTCCATGGCCTTCATGATGATCATGATTTGTTAACTAAAGTTCTCTAACAAACCTCTGAGGGCTTCACAGAACAGCTGTATATATACTGAGATTAAATTACACACAGGTGGACTCTATTTACTAATTAGATGACTTCTGAAGGCAATTGGTTCCACTAGATTTTAGTTAGGGGTACCAGAATAAAATGCACGCCACACTTTTCAAAAATGTATTTGTAAAAATGTTTGAAAACCATTTATCATTTTCCTTCTACTTCACAATTATGTGCCACTTTGTGTTGGTCTTTCACATAAAATCCCAATAAAATACATTTACGTTTTTGGTTGTAACATGACAAAATGTGGAAAATTTCAAGTGGTATGAATACTTTTTCAAGGCACTGTACACTGAATTTCTAAATTCAAGCTGTGGGCACCCCTGTTGACACCACCCTGCTCGGCAAAAGTCAATTGTTCAAATAAACTTTTTTTGGAGGAGCCAGGTGGAAAATTGTTCGCCAAATGCAGGCACTGTTTGGGTATTCTGACAGGGGCTATGGCTGGCTGCCGGTGTTCTATCGAGAAATGCCCCCCTTCGAAAAATGCCCCCGATGGGTCTGCGCATGCGCGGTACCAAATGTCACTCCAGCTGATATGTTGATCAGCTGGCGTGGGGTGACGTAAACACAGCACATTCGCAGATCATCGGAGGCATTTTTCAACGGGAGACAGTATTCGACGGGCACTATTCAAAGCTATGCAAACAGCGGAGGGAGATCGTACTTGTCAGATTGTGCCTTGCTGTTGTGGGGGGGGGGTTTCCGTGTGCTGAAGGGCGGGTTTTGTCAGTGTTGCAGGATGGGCTTGGTGTGTTGAACGGCGGGTTTTGCCTGTGTGTAAGTGCGGGCTGCAACACACACAAAACCCGCCCTTCAACAGCGAGGCTCAATCTGACAACTACGTTCCCCCGCTGTTTGCATAGCGTTGCAGACCCAGCGGGGGAATTTTTCGACGGAAGGCATTTCTTGATAGAACACCGGCATGTTTGGAGGTACAGTAAAGCCGGCCATAGCTTTACTGTCAGTGTTGATGGAGGAATCCCTCCCATGGGGGGCAGGGGAAGCTGACACCGTTTGGACAACACAGTGATTAGTGCTAACGGCTATAACAGCTGCTAGCAATAATCACGTGTAAAATCAGACAGGCTGGTTGTACCCAAGTTGAGTGATCATTCAACTTGGGTACATTCAGTCTGCCCACACATGGTTCAAACCTCGGCCAGTTCCTGTTGAACCGGCCAAGATTCGAACCAACTATGGGCGGCTTTAAACATCCAGGTAAACATCTTCTACACACCAAGTGCAGCCGCCTCCATGCGTTTTAAAGGAAAATCATTATTAACTGGGTTTTCAGTAGCCCTCAGAGGCAAGGATTATTTTTTTCTGAGAATTCGGCTTAATGATTTTGAAAATATTATTTTTTTTATGAAAAAAAGGTTTATATAGTGCAATAATTTGTTTTATATTTCAATGTTTTTATTGAAAAAATCTGGTAATGACAGAAATATCATTTAAATAAAAGCCAATTCTTGGATTGTCACTATGTTAAAAACACGAATACATAAAGCATGAACAACAATTTTGTTTTACAAATTATCAAGTGCTGGTTGTGATATTACTTTCACTCAGGGACACTCCTTTGTGTGCTATAAATGGAGCTCTTTCCCCCTAGTGCTCAACATAGGGGAATAATCACATCACTTCCTGAATGCAGAGGACAAGCCATTTACTGATAGCAAAGGATTGTGGACATTTAGTCCGGTCACCTGGGTTTACACTAGACTTAACATTGTTTGAAACTACAAGTTTCAGAGTGCTGAAAGACTTTTTTTCCCCCTTTTTTTAATCAAATAATTTCTTTTTATTTTTATAATTATAGATACAAACAGATAATATATCAAATAAGTTCATTAAATATCTGAAGTTATAAAGTGATATATAAGAAAAGGAAAGCAAAAAAAAGCAAACACAAAAAAAAAGAAAAAACATAAACCAAACAAACCTTGTACCTCTCGTATCAAATTCACTTATCATATAATAACCAAAGCATAATAGGAGCATAAATACATCTACTAATCGAATTAAGTTAAGCTCCCCTAATATCAGTCATCAAACTATGGAAGCATCCTCCCTGCAGCTTCAGTTTATCTTTCTTTTGTATATTAATTTCTTCTTCTTCTCATCTACGCCACTTCCTTCTACCTCAGCTCCTTACTCCCAACTATCTCTATTGCTTTTACTCATCTCTACCAGATAAACCGTCATAAAGTTTGTTACTAGGTTCTATCCACCATGACCATATTTTACCAATTTTTGAGGTGTACCTCTATGCTTATACGTTCATTTTTCTCTTTTCAGTATATAATTAAGTTTCTTAACTCATTGTTTATAGGTTGGAGGATCAGCAGATAACCATTTTTGTGGAATAACTTTACATGCTAAGTATAACCATCTTATCGACATAGTGTACATCTCTGCAGGTAATGCTCCATCAGGTATTTTTCCCAATAGCGCAAATTTGGGCGTTCCTATTATCTCAGTAAAGCATAGTAAATTTAGGGTTTTGAATATTTTTCCCAATAACGATGAAGCTTCGGACATTGCCAAAGCATGTGGAGAAGAGAACCATTGAATAGAGAGGATCTCGGGCATAACGGTGTTATATTTTTTCCCCAAGCATGGCGTTTTTGTGGGGTATAATGAGCCCTATGTATGTATAATGTATAATTGAAAGACTAAAGGAATTCTGGGCAGTCAGATAAATTGGACCATCCTAGGTGACTTACTTTCTTAGGACACAGGCTTCAGACCTGCAAGAGCAGGAGGCTGCCACTCCGGGTGGCATTGGCGGTCACCGCGGCCTAGACTGAGCTGGGACCTCTCACCCTGAGGGCTGCATCACTGGGCGCAGGGTGGCTGTCACTGCATCCGCTGTATTGCTGATCGGGTTCATATCTTCTGCACACCCACGCAGTCATTGCTGGTTCCCTGGGACTAAAAGTTGCCAGTCAGGCACCACACAACTTACAGCAGATATTCAAGAGCCTGCGCAAGGACATCCTGCCTCACAGGCAGGGCCAGGACTGGGGGTGGGCAGGAGGGGCAGCTGCGCTGAGTTCCTCCTGTTGCAAGGCTTACAGGAGTAGTGACAATAGCATCACTACTCTTGTAAGCACAGCGCTGGGAGCAGTGAGGAGAGCGTCAGGAGGAGGTGTGGGTTGCGCATCCCCTAAGCTTGCACATTATAAATGGGAAGGGGGGCAGTTTGGCAACTTTGCCCTGGGCGCTGAATGACCTTGTCCCCGCACTGCTCACAGGACCTGTGTATCGGCCGGATTGGTGAGTAGGCAGAAGCCCATCTTATCTCTGACACTTTACCTAAGAGACACTGCATGCAGACTCCTTTATACCTGACCAACATACTGTATTATTTAACAGAAGTTATGATTTGAAAGACACCAAAAGTTATGTGAATCTTAAGCATATTCTCCTTAGGAGATGTGAGATGTGTCCCATCAGCCTTCTTCGCCTGGTACCATCTTTAAACACCAGTGTAATCACTTTTATGAATGTAGTACTACAATAGCAGGAGTTATGGGTCAAGTATAGTATTTTAATTTTTTATGTACTTATCCTATATATTCTTTATAATCCCCTCCAGTGAGTCTGTGATACTCCCCGAACTCCAGTGTTTTCTCTTTTTATATTTTCTATTTTTTATATATTCCATATATTTTTTTTTTTACATATTTTTATTATTACTGTTTTTTATTTTTACTCTTCTCCCCCGCTGGCTCAATGTCCAGTCCATCTGTTTCACCCTTTTCCATATAATTATATGTTTTTATATTTATTTTTATATTTGCTCCTTTTTTATACTTTTTTCTTTTTTGAGATACGCCTCCCAGCTCATTTATTCCCATGACCATATGTAGTAGTTGGCTGCTACACACTCTGCAGAGTATGCGGCTTGCTGCGCCCTTTAGCTGCCTTTATACTGACCTTGTTCATGGCTACCAGCGTCCTTTTAATATCTATCTATGAGTGAGACCTTAGCAAAATGGCCGATGGCCCTGTCCAGTGCTAGGGTTACCCATTGCAGTGGCGGGCTTCAGGAAAATGGCCGCCGGGCGCCCATCATTGTAGTGGCAGGCTTCGGGAAAATGGCCGCCAAACGCCCATTACATGGAGACTATATAAAAGCATTGACTCTTTACCCCATGTTATCCTCTGATGAAGTCACGTGACCTGATGATACGCGTCAGGATTGGAGCACAGGATACTGTCACAGACTGACGGTAGGAGACGAGCTAGGCGCTCGGGGATATTTTTTACTACAGCTTTTTGTTAAATGTAAGTGTATTATATTGTTTTTAATTTAATAAATTGACTTGTATACAGGATCACGCTATGTGCACTCTCTTCCAACATTCCACATATTCCTATCCCATTTTGACGAGCATTGAGGAACAGGGACGGATTGAAGACACCCCTTTGAGGCATACGAACTCGGCGTTCGTGGATTGATGCCCACACTCATTTTCATAAAAGTGAGTGCATCCCCCTTCAGTGTCTTGTCCCCCTTCCACTCTGGCCGCCACGGAGTTATACTATATATATATTGTCTGCTTATGTCTTTTATATACCATCCTGCATATCCACCACCGGGATCGCCTGAAAAACTGGATGGGACCTAAGCCTGCTAGTGATTTGCATTTTGCATTTAAATACAAGCTGTTACCTTACAGCAGTAAGGTGAGCTGCTTGCGAGCACAGAGGTGTCCCTACTGAAGACTTTCCCCCTCCCCCTGAGGCTTTTGGATTTGTTTTTTGGAACTGTTTACTCATTGTTTGAGCACTCTGTACTACAAGGTGGTGGGACTGTCAATCATTTATTCATTTGGAGTCACCATTATTATTTTGCTGAGTTGTCACTTATGTGCTAGTACGATACTAGCCCTTATGCACTTGGACTTTTTTTGATATTACTTATACATTTTTCTGTATGGTTTATTATTTTACCTACACTGATTGTGCCACCTATTTTACAGCTTTATATATGTTAGCAATTTTTTATTTTTTATTTTTTGTTTCTTCGGTATATTTGTATTTAGTGCTTCTGTGATTGCACTTATTTTAGTCTTTTTTCACCTCTCTATGCATCTGAGCTAGCCCCTTCCCCTTCCACTTCCCTTTTTCCCTTGTGCCACAGCGCAACCACCACTTACCTTTACCCAAGTATAGAGTTTGGCTCTGGCAGTTCATTCTTGGATTAAAAGACTTGCAGATGTGTATTTGTACTAAATGGTTCTACAACAGGTTTACGACAGGTTTATGGCATCCTGCTAATGGGGTTTAGTGACACTGCTGCATGCCTCTTAGCTAGCCTGTATTCTGTCAAAAATGCTTTAACTGGAATGTTTAATGGCATTTATGATGCATCTGTTTTTTGTTAAATGTGTCTTATGCCACGTACACACGAGCGGGCTATTCGACCGGACTGGTCCGACGGATTGTGTCCGGTGGACAATTTGATCGTGTGTGGGCTTCGTCGGACCTGCAGCTGACTTTTTCTGTCAAAAATCTGACAGACTTAAAATTTAGAACATGTTTCAAATCTTTACGTTGGAACTCCGCAGGACCCAGTTCCTATCGAAAAGTCCGTTCGTCTGTGTGCTAGTCCGACGGACAAAAACCGACGCTAGGGCAGCTATTGGCTACTAGCTATCAACTTCCTTATTTTAGTCTGGTCGAACGTCATCACGTACAAATCCGTCGGACTTTGGTGTGATTGTGTGTAGGCAAGTCCGTTCATTCGGAAGTCCGTCGAAAGTCCATCGCATAGTCCGTCGGACCAGTCCGGTCGAAAAGTCTGCTCGTGTGTACGTGGCATTAAGCTGGCTTTGTTATTTTTCAAGGGTATTCCAGTCTGGGCTATGACTATTTAAATTCTCACCTTCTCTACCACAGACATTAGATTTAAGTCTGACTGTTTTTTCAAAGCTGACCTGTGAATTTTGGAAAAAGGGTGAAATGGAGAAATGAGGGTGACACGGTGTTTAGTATGACTTCACTATTCCCCCAACACCCCCATCCGGTTTGGGGTTTGTCAGACCTCATTATCATCACACAGTGGAATAGTACTATCACATATAATAAATTATTATACATCAAATAAATGTTTTACCTGGAACCAAGGGGTAATGGCAGCTAGAACAGAGCTAGTAATGGACCTGGGTCTAGTGGTAGGGAAACTGCTTTTTCTGGCCTTGAGAGAACCATACACCTTTTGGCAAGAGTTGGTTCAGACAGGCTGGTATTGGTTGGATAAACAGGCATTCATCTCCTTGTGCCTGCCATCTTGCCAGTCCATCTAGCCACTCTTTCTTCATTACTTTAGTTGACTTGCTGTCACACACAAGTGCCTTTACATGCTTTGTCAACCAGCAAGCTCTAATCCTATCCATTTTAATTTCATCCTATTCCTCTCGCCATTATTGCTTTACCTCCAGGCTCATTTTCCAATGTTTTCTTGCCTATTTTCATTTGTGGGTTTAATCAATAACCTGTTCACTGCTGGCCTTTAGAGATCTGTCATCGAAGTTTCAATTAATCTTCTTTGAAAGCTTCATCTTGGAACAGAGATCTGCTCTGCTATGAGCGATGCTTCTCTACCTCTTCTGCAAACCGTTAGTGCAGATTTGATAGAGCACAATAGCTGCTATCATGCCCTTATAGGTACTCCACTCAATGACTTTCCAGGAGTGAATGGAAAGCTAAGCTCATAGCACTATGTTACGTGGTTTTCTGAGGACACAAGAAACATAAATATAGGGTCGGTGTCTATTCAGCTGAGCTTGTGATATTATACTGGTATTGTGTCAAAAAAGGGGAATAGAGATGTTTGTTGTATAAATAATGTGTAATTAAAAAAAATTCTACAATTCTGAAAAAATAGGGCTTGTTTTGTCCTTGATTTTGACCGGGGCAGAATTTATATACAGCTTTATACAACTGTAGCCACCCTGTACTTTCTTGGGTGTCTAGATTTGTCTTTCTTGGGTAATAACTAATCTGGAACAATTGCTGGCTGCCCATTTTGTCTCTTCCTTATATTTCGGCGTTGTTGTGGTACCCTACTACCATCACTGGGTGTCATTGACGCCTAGGGCTATAGTTATGGGGCTTTGTTATTGAGCCTATATGCCCCTTCTGTCTCCCACTAGTAGTCAATGGTGATGAGCAGTAAATCTCTCTAGTCCTGAACCCCAAGCCTCCTCGCACCCTGTGTGCCCCTTGGGTGTGGACTGCTGTTCCTTTTATATCACACAGAACCAGTGGGTCAAACCCAGTGAAGCCTGCCAAAAAAAAAAACATGGGAACATAATTAACACTTACCTTCTCAACTGGGGTAGCATTAATCTGTGCCTGCCTATAAGCAAATCTCTTAATTAAAAAAGAAGCTCCAGCTGCTGTACTCACACTATATACAGCCCTGTACACTGGAGACACACCTGGTCACCATTCTAGCACTGCTCCTCTTCTGGGTTAAATGACTATGCACATCCTGTGACCCCAGAGTATCAAGGCTTCATCAGACAGCCCGTATTACTTTTTTCAGAATGTATTCAAATTTCTACACTTTAGATACTAGGCCATACCCGCAATCATGTCATGCCCACCATCTGTAATGTGGCATCTGTAATTTTGCCTGCAGGAATTTTCTTAGGGGCAGTTGGACAATAGAACAGTACCATTCCACCAATTACTCAGAGGTGCCATCAAGGCAATCCTATCTGAAGCATATGGGTTACCTTGAACACACACCAGAGATATGCTCCCCCCTCCCCCCACTTCTTAACCACTTCAGCCCCGGACCATTTGGCTGGCCAAAGACCAGAGCACTTTTTACGATTCGGCACTGCGTCGCTTTAACTGACAATTGCGCGGTCGTGCGACGTGGCTCCCAAACAAAACTGATGTCCTTTTTTTCCCACAAATAGAGCTTTCTTTTGGTGGTATTTGATCACCTCTGCAGTTTTAAATTTTTGCGCTATAAACAAAAAAATAGCGACAATTTTGAAAAAACACATTATTTTTTACTTTTTGCTATAATAAATATCCCCAAAATTATATAAAAAAAAATTTTTTTCCTCAGTTTAGGCCGATACATATTCGTCTACATATTCTTGGTAAAAAAGATCGCAATAAGCATTGATTGGTTTGTGCAAAAGTTATAGCGTCTACAAAAAAGGGGATAGTTTTATGCCATTTTTATTAATAATTTTTTTTTACTAGTAATGGCGGCGATCAGCGATTTTTATCGGGACTACGACATTATGGCGGACAAATTGGACAATTTTGACACATTTTGGGACCATTCACATTTATACACATTTATCAATGCATTGATTACTGTGTAAATGTGATTGGCAGTGAAGGGGTTAACACTAGGTGGCGCTGTAGGGGTTAGGTGTGTCCTAGGGAGTGACTCTAACTGTGGGGGGGCTACGTGTGACACATCACTGATCACCACTCCCGATTACAGGGAGCGTTGATCAGTGTCCTGTCATTAGGCAGAATGGGGAAATGCTTGTTTACATTGTTTTACATCGAGTCCGTGCAACCCACAACCCTACTCACAGAGCCAGCTGCAAATTCAAGGGGACTTACAGGTACGCCCATTTGCGCACCCCTGCAATTCTGTTGACGTACATATACAGGCAGCAGTTAAAGTGGTTGGATACCCTTTATTTTATTTATAACAAATATTTTATACTTACCTGCTTTGTGCAATGGTTTTGCACAGTGCAGCACTGATCCTGCTTATCTCAGGTCCCCCACTGGCACTCCTGACTCCTTCCCCCACGGAGTGCCCTATAGCAAGCCGCTTGTTATGGGGGCACTCATGCAGGTTTGCTCTCGAGATTGACACAGAGCGCAGCTCAGCCCCACCTCACTGGTTGTAACTGACATGAGCGGGAGCCATTGGCTGTCTCTGAGCCTATGAGAGCCTCCACATCGCTGGATCAAGATCGGGCTTAAGTCAGCCTTTAGAACCACTCTAAATATCAGCTTTTGGTTTCAAGAAACCTGTAGGGAAAAGGTTCTTAACTATAATTACCTTACCCGCAGCTTCCACCCTTTATGTCTTGGAGAGGGCAGTGTCATCATCCTTTCGGCTAAATCCTGGGAAATGTATCCTAAATGTCATGAGAAGATGTATCTGCAATGTGCTGTAGGTTTTGAAACATAGCATAGCTATGGCATGTATCATATGTATATGCTGTGTGTATTATCAAGGCAGCCATCAGGGGGGACAGCCAATATAACCGTAAGGGTCCCTGGGGCCCGAGGAGCCTGCCTGGGCCAGGAGAAGGAGGAAGCGGGTGAAGGGGAGCCGTGTTGTGCACTATAGTAACGATTTCTGCAGCTTCTGCTGCTCTGTGTCATTGAGCTCAGACATCAAGCTCTTTACTGCCACCTCTGGCTACTATGTGCATGTGCACCCCTCTTGTGAGCTGCCTGTACTGTTATGTAGTGTGATCGGCTCCTCTGTGTCTCAGCAACATGTCAGCTTTGTGGAAACAAGAACTGAGACTAGGAAGGAAGATCTCCTTTACAAATAGGAGCTGTGAAGGGGCAGTTTGTGTACTAGGAGGGGCCAGAGCTTTGTGTGTTTACTGATTTATGTGGAGGGCTGACATAAACACAAGTGTGAGGGGGGCTGACATATATACAAGAGTGAGGGGGCTGACATATATACAAGAGTGTAACAGAAGAAATAGGGAGTCCGCACTAATGGGTGTAATTAGAAGCCTAGGTGGGAAGTATATTCCTAAATTGATAGACTGCTGCCCTCACATACGCTGACTCCACAGGGGGTGGAATGAGCGGAAAAAGTGAAAAAAGAAAAGTGTGTGAGTGTGGCGCTGTCCCAAAGTTGTAAAAGAAATGTCTGCATATATACAATTATATCCAAAGTGTCACGTGTGTATTCCCTTAAGTGAAATATGTATGGCTGTTATTACCACTCCTGTGGGTTAAAGTGACTGGTGATTTAAACATAAGAAGCATAATGAGTGCAATAAATCGCATCCAAGGTGTCTAGTGCTATATTCCCTCAAAAAAGGAAAAAACAGTATTAACCACTGCTAAGAGCATGAAGTGGTCTATGTCTAAACACTAGAAAACACAAAGTTGCAATAAATACATCACACGTGACATGCAAAAAATTCTAAAGTGTCTAGTACTAAATAAATAAATATTAAAATGTTGCTCTACAAACGTTGCAAATAACAAAGTGACAAGTGCCCTATAAAGAGGTCACTCTGAAAAGTATTAAACACACGTGTCATGCAAATGGTTCTATGATAATAAACAGTTCATATGGGTATGTGCCCGGTGCACTATAAGTGAAAAAAGGCATCCGTTGTGGGATTTCTCAAAGCACACAACAGGTGTTAATACAGTGCTGGTGTCTCGCGTTGTGATTGTGCAGAGACTCACCAGCTGTGAGTACGCTCCCATAGAAGTCCGTGTGACAAAACGTACGTAGGGCATGGCCTTTGACTGAACGCCTTGCTGACATCTCCCTGCAAAGCTGACGCTTAGGAACATCTTTGTAAGCATTGTACACCGCTCATTTTTTCCATTACAATGTGAGTACCCTTTTTATCTGACCTAATAAATAGTGGTTTTAAACGGTTTCACACTATGGAATCCTTTCTTCTTATGTCCTTATGATATCATCCTGGTCCTGGTCTTGCCAAGTACTGCTGCACAGTGGCACATACTGTGACTACTCGTTACCCCTGCAGGGGATATACAGCTGGTGAGTCTCTGCACAATCACAACGCGAGACACCAGCACTGTATTAACACCTGTTGTGTGCTTTGAGAAATCCCACAACGGACGCCTTTTTTCACTTATAGTGCACCGGGCACATACCCATATGAACTGTTTATTATCATAGAACCATTTGCATGGCACGTGTGTTTAGTACTTTTCAGAGCAACCTCTTTATAGGGCACTTGTCACTTTGTTATTTGCAACGTTTGTAGAGCAATATTTTAATATTTATTTATTTAGCACTAGACACTTTAGAATTTTTTGCATGTCACGTGTGATGTATTTATTGCAACTTTGTGTTTTCTAGTGTTTAGACATAGACCACTTCATGCTCTTAGCAGTGGTAATACTGTTTTTTCCTTTTTTGAGGGAATATAGCACTAGACACTTTGGATGCGATTTATTGCACTCATTATGCTTCTTATGTTTAAATCACCAGTCACTTTAACCCACAGGAGTGGTAATAACAGCCATACATATTTCACTTAAGGGAATACACACGTGACACTTTGGATATAATTGTATATATGCAGACATTTCTTTTACAACTTTGGGACAGTGCCACACTCACACACTTTTCTTTTTTCACATATATACAAGAGTGAGGGGGGCTGAAATATATACAGATGTGAGGGGGGGCTGACATATATACAGGTGTGAGGGCAGAGGCGGCTCTAGGCTTTGTGAGGCCTTAGGCAAATCTGAGACATGAGGCCCCACTCACATCCATAATTGGAAAAATAATTCAAGCGATAAAAATTAGCTGTATAAATTGCATATATTAAGAGTTTTAAATTTTATGAACTATGAATTTACCGTCTATAGAATTCTCTCTAACCAATTCTTCTTTAATCAAATATATATATATTACATATATATTATATATTACATGCATATTTCTCCATTTACATGAAGTTCAAGTTAATATAACCCAGCCAGCACAGAGTTACCTCATATATTAGAATGTCATAAACAATGTATTGACACCCACAGCGGTTCGCAGAAGGCAGTGCGAAATGGGCAAATTAGGCGGCCGCGAGGCCCCTGTGGGGGCGAGGCCTAAGGCGACCGCCTAATTTGCCTAATTAGAGAGCCGCCTCTGTGTGAGGGGGGCTGACATATATACAGGAGTGAGGAGGCTGACATATATACAAGTGAGGGGGCTGAAATATATACAGATGTGAGGGGGGGCTGACATATATACAGGTGTGAAGGGGCTGACATATATACAGGTGTGAGGGGGGCTGACATATATACAGGTGTGAGGGGGCTGACATATATACAAGAGTGAGGGGGCTGAAATATATACAGATGTGATGGGGGGCTGACATATATACAGGTGTGAGGGGGGCTGACATATATACAGGTGTGAGGGGGCTGACAAATATACAAGAGTGAGGGGGCTGAAATATATACAGATGTGAGGGGGGGCTGACATATATACAGGTGTGAAGGGGCTGACATATATACAGGTGTGAGGGGGGGCTGAAATATATACAGATGTGAGGAAGGGCTGACATATATACAGGTGTGAGGGGGGCTGACATATATACAGGTGTGAGGGGGGTTGACATATATACAGGTGTGAGGGGGGCTGAAATATATACAGATGTGGGGGGGGCTGACATATATACAGGTGTGAGGGGGGCTGACATATATACAGGTGTGAGGGGGCTGACATATATACAAGAGTGAGGGGGCTGAAATATATACAGATGAGAGGGGGGGCTGACATATATACAGGTGTGAAGGGGCTGACATATATACAGGTGTGAGGGGGGGCTGAAATATATACAGATGTGAGGGAGGGCTGACATATATACAGGTGTGAGGGGGGCTGACATATATACATGTGTGAGGGGGGGCTGACATATATACAGGTGTGAGGGGGGCTGACATATATACAGGTGTGAGGGGGGCTGACATATATACAGGTGTGAGGGGGGCTGACATATATACAGGTGTGAGGGGGGCTGACATATATACAGGAGTGAGAGGGCTGACATATATACAGAAGAGAGAGGGGGGCTGACATATATACAGGTGTGAGGGGGGCTGACATATATACAGGAGTGAGGGGGCTGACATATATACAGAAGAGAGAGGGGGGCTGACATATATACAGGTGTGAGGGGGGCTGACATATATACAGGTGTGAGGGGGCTGACATATATACAGAAGAGAGAGGAGGGCTGATATATATAAAGGTGTGAGGGAATGCTGACATAGATACAGGATTGACGGGGGCTGAGTACATACAGGCGGTGGACAGTGGACGGATACGGTGGGATGGCCATGGGCAGGCCTTGGGGAATGTTGGTGGTCAGGCTCGGGGGGCCCAGGCCTAAAGCTGTGTAAGGGGACCAAAAATTTCTGATGGCTGCCCTGTGTATCACATATGAAAGTATTTTCCAGGATTTCGCTGGAAGGAGGGTGCCATCACCCCCTGCATTTTGGAAGTCTTGGGTTAGGTACAGTAAGTATGTGTACTAATATTTTATCCTCAAAGTCTTTTTTTTTAAACTACAAACTGCTATTTATGATGGAGAAGGAGTCCTAAAATAGAAAGATATAATAAAAAAAAGAACTATATCACTTTATGAAGGCCCAACATGTGCTCAAAATGATATACATTTTGCAAAACAGACATAAATACACCAAAACAATCCATAAATCTACAAATGAATATACAGCTTTTATGAATATTTATACAGAAGTCCACACAACCAGTTTATCTATATTTTACTTGTCTTAAACATTTTACTTTAGCTGATTTGGGGTTGGGTCCTCTTCTAGTAGGTTCAGGACCAGCCCGACACTGAATTCTGCCATAAAACAGATTTGAAGCCTGCAGAACTTCTGTACAAAGTCATTCAATTATTCTCCAAGGAGAAATAAAATACAAAGTTAAATGTGTTTATGCCCATGACACTTCCCTCCAGCACAAGAGTATTCAGGTCAATACATTGATTGCTCCTATGTTGACTTGTTGTGTAAGCTCTTATGTAGGGTAGATGTAGCTTCTGGCATCTCAGCAACCTCCATGTCCTTCAGAGTTGGTAGGCAGTGTTTGCCCACAGCGTAAGTACAATCATTCACAGTATTACTATTATGGTACCGTAGTATAATATTCTTATACAATAGAATATAATAGCAATAATATAATATTAATTAAATATTCGTATTATATATACAAGTATGGAATGAAAATGTTGACTCTTCCGGCAAAAAAACATACAGCACTTACATAACTGGGATATTCACAACTCTTCAAACATAAAAACTCCCAATTCCCAATTTTCGTGAATTTAGATGTGCTGAGTTCAAAAATGAATTTTAATGTATTTTTTTGTCAGTTTGGATTCTCAAATTGCTTTTGGGAGAAAGGGACCAAAGCCTGCTCCAAAGGCTGTTTCTGCCTTATATCTGCTTTTGCGGTTCCCTGAGAACCCTTTGGGCAGTATCAGATGGGGATACGGGGGGCTGTAGAAAGGGGAGTTGCAGTTTTACTGCCCCCCTGGATGCCCTGTCACAATACAGCCGGACAGGGCTGTGCACATGCCGTGGCCAAGGCATTTTCAACAGGATGCAGAGTTTGACAAGCGGCCCATTGAATTTAAGGGGGAAGCGCAATGAACTTTATTGCAGTGCAGTTGTGTAGCATTACAGAGTTAAATTAGGCAGTAATGAGGGGATATAATGCCTCCCGTCAAACGCTCGTTGAGAAGTGATCTGTACTTGCATGGCTCTTCAGAGGGCACTACACTGCGCCACAAGTATGGAAGAGTCCTTATGCCGTGTACACACGACCGGACTTATCGACGGACTGAACCCCCCGAAGGACTTTTCGACAGAGTTCCGACGAATCGGACTTGCCTACACACGATCACACCAAAGTCTGATCGTTTTGAACGTGATGACGTACGACCGGAGTAGAATAAGGAAGTTCACAGCCAGTAGCCAATAGCTGCCCTTGCGTTGTTTTTTGTCCTTCGGACTAGCTTACAGACGAATGGATTTTTCAATCGGACTCGAGTCCGTCGGAAAGATTTGAAATATGTTCTATTTCTAAAGTCCGTCAGATTTTTCGACAGCAAAGGTCCGATGAAGCCCACACACGATCGAATTGTCCGACGGATTCCAGTCGAAAAGTCCGGTCGTGTGTACGCGGCATTAGGTGCCAAAAAGCCACACCCTACTATCTTGGAAACTGGTTCAGATTCCAATTGACTTATATGGGACTTCCAGTTTGCATTTTGCAAATTTGGGAGGTTTAAATTTTTTTTGTACAGTGCAGCCAAACTACAACTGATCACATTTTTCACAAGTTAGCTTATCTCTACTGTGGATGGGTGGGGGGGAGGGGTCTCTCCAGAGTGGCAACTGCTTCCATCCCTCTGCTTATGATCTGCTGTGGGGGAAGGGCAAAAAGGGGTGCAACTGAATATGTTTAATACAGAAGAAGAAATGTTCTTGGAGCAGTCTAACTATGATTGTTTATGGCGGAACTAAACTTACCTTGAATGTTTTCTTTGAAGTTCAACCTGGACAATAAAGCATATCTAAAGCTAAATGCATTTTTTATTTTTTATTTTGCACAGAGTAGAGAAGGGTTAAAATCCTTGTAAGCTCTTTTTGCCATCTATGTGGCGTTGGGGAGATTTCCCTTTATTTTGTTTCCTAAGTTGGAGGAAATTTCTCCAAAGTGAGGGGAATCCCATCTTAGACAGTTGTCAGTGAAATAGGCGTTTGTAACGGAATCGCTTCCCACACTCCACTACTACGCTTGAGTGCTTCCGTCAGTATATAGCCTCCTCCAGTCTGAACAGCAGAGATTAGATATTATAGCTGATCGTAAAAGCCTAGCCGACAATAGCTTGTATGAACATGGAACATTTATTTTACAAACTCACATAGCATATACAGTATACCCCATAGGAGGACATCCCCCCTCCTGATCATATTACACTAACAATACACTAACAATACAAACTGTAACCAGAAACATAATTACAACAACCGACATATACTATAAACATTACATTAGTTAGCCACCTGGATGACTCAGATGTCTCATTCCAGGTCAGACTTGCTGACTTCAAGCTCACTAAAACAATACACATTATTATAAGTATAAACACATCCCACAAGGATTTGCTAGCAGAGACAAAAGGTGTTCCAATTAGCACAATACAAACAGCGATCTCCCCCCATCCGCAGCCTAGTAGGCAACAGACTATAGCAGGAGATCTCAGTAGCAGACTATCCGGCTCCTACATTTAAGACCATGGAATCCACATCTAAGCAATGCTTTGATTAATCAGGAACAGCATGGCAATGGTCTACAACAGGCTATGAGGCAAAGCACACATACAAATCCCCGTACTGGCGCTTGTGCACGCAATCGTGCTCCCTTCTGCCTTCTCCCCGGACCCTGATCTGCTGCTGGGGTGCTACCATCCCCTTCTCACCCTGGGCCTCTGGAACTGCCGCGGGTGTGGGGCAGAGGTCTTGGACCCTCTGTCTGGTTGTCAGCGCTTCAACTGGAAAAGTAACTCCACAGGTGCTGCTGTTGGGAAATTCCATGTCCCTGTCAGTGTTGTGGGAGAAAGGCAGGCTGCCTCTTCTCTCGGGAAGGATGAAGCTGTTGTTGGTGCTTGGCAGAGCTCAGTGATGTTCTGCCCTGATGCCAACTCTTCTTCTGGGTTGGTATCATCATTCTGGGACACCCTTTCTCTGGTAATGTCTCTCAGGTGCACGGATCCTTGTTGGAGAGGGGAAATGGCTGCTTCCCCTAACTGCATCTCTGAAATTCACTGGGGAAGAAGAATCACCACCTTCTCACCCCGGGCCTCCGAAACTGCCGCTGGTGTGGAGCAGGGGTCTGCAGTACTCTGTTCTGCTGCCAGCACTGCTGCTGGAGGTTCGCTAGGTGGTTCCTCCTCTTCAGAAAAGTCTATTAAATCCCCAGTCTCTGGAATTGCAAAATGTCCAGGACACAAGCT
This sequence comes from Aquarana catesbeiana, assembly GCF_042186555.1. Lineage (NCBI taxonomy): Eukaryota > Metazoa > Chordata > Amphibia > Anura > Ranidae > Aquarana > Aquarana catesbeiana. Next base: position 610,953,992 of record NC_133328.1, on the reverse strand, counting down.
AGTGCTAACACTTTAGCAGGTGACTCATCATCCATAACATCCTCTGATAAAAGGTCAAATAAATCCATGCTTTCTGTGATCTGTGGCTGGAGCAAAGAGCTGACTGCCTCATCTCCCATACCCTTATCCGACCATTGGACAGATGCATTTTTCCATCCAAACTCGTCCTGTGCAGAAACAGGTTCGGCAAGGTCAGTCAGCACTTGCTGCATCGGCCATAAAGTTCCGCTTCTATAGCTGCGGGTGGTGGTGGGCAAAGCACACTGTTACTCTGCCCCATTGCCAATACTTCAGCCAGGATTTCAGAGCTATCGGCTGGTACTTCCTGATAGCCCCAGGCAAAGGGAGCCCAGCCCTGCTGCTGAGCAAAATCTAGCAGCCATTTGTAGGCGATCTCCAGCTCCCATTCCTGAACGGCCAGAAAGTCCATATCTTCCAGTGCCCAGAGCACTTCCAAAATGTTCAGTATCTCTTCTCTGTAATCCAGGATTTCTTCCAACCGCCACTCCAGATTGATCCCAAGGTTAAGATCCCTTGACAGCTTCCCGTACAACAGTCTAGTACAATTAACAATACAAACAGTTATCTCCCCCTCTCCTCAGCCTAGTAGGCAACAGACTATAGCAGGAGACCTCAGTAGCAGACTGTCCGGCTCCTACATTGAATACCATAGAATCCACATCTAAGCAATGCTTTGATTAATCAGTTATTGCAGTGGCATGTCAACGGTCTACAACAGGCTAGGAGGCAAAGCTCATACAATGTTCCATCTTTCTGATACAGTGGAATTACTGTATCATATTTTTTGAGGGATATTGTTGATAAATATTACTGTCCCATTTGAGGTAATCCAAACCTTCTTATGCCCTGTACACACGGTCGGACATTGATTGGACAGTCCGACAACAAAATCCATGGATTTTTTCCGACGGATGTTGGCTCAAACTTGTCTTGCATACACACGGTCACACAAAGTTGTCAGAAAATCCGATCGTTCTAAACACGGTGGCGTAAAACACGTATGTCGGGACTATAAATGGGGCAGTAGCCAATAGCTTTCGTCTCTTAATTTATTCTGAGCATGCGTGGCACTTTGTGCGTCGGATTTGTGTACACACGATCGGATTTTCCGACAACGGATTTTGTTGCTCTCAAACTTTGTGTGTCGGGAAATTCCGATGGCAAATGTGTGATGGAGCCCACACACGGTCGGAATTTCCGACAACAAGGTCCTATCACACATTTTCCGCTGGAAAATCTGACCGTGTGTACAGGGCATTAGTGTCCATTAGATAGTTGTCCATCCTTTTCTCGGTCACTCTGTGCTTCTAATAGATACAGGGTGACTTAGACATAAGAGGGGCCTGTGGAGCTGTTTCCCAACCTCTCTAAAGTAAGCTGGGTTCCATGAGCCCACCACACAGTGTTCTTATTGGAAGGTTTACCTTTTTTTACCTTTTTTTTGTCAAAACTGTCAAAACTCCCTCACTTACTATCACAGTGGTCACCAGGGCATATACAGTAGGTGAATCTCTCTAGTTAGGACAGCAATGAAAAAGTGGAAAGATAGTATGGTTGACACAAACTTACAGACAGTCACAAGGGTCATTCTTCACTTCTGGTTTCTTGGGTTAGGCAGCCCCGCACCAAACCATGGGTTCCCTGGAAAAACTTGGGAACCCCAGTCTAGGAAATCCAAATATATTTGAACCAATGCAGATACTAAACCAATGCCTCAAGAGTCCAGTGTTTTTATTGTTTTAACTGGTTACAGGACAAAGACAAAAGCATCCAATGTGGCCAACACCCTCCTTCATCAGGGCTTAGAACAATGTACTAGAATGATTGATGGACTCTAGAATGCTCCTGAATGGACAAAACTATTACAGGAGCTAAAGTATAACTAAAGGCAAAACTTATTTTTTTAGTTTTGGATAGAGTGGAGAGGGATTAGAACACCTGTCAGTTTTTATTGCTGTCTGTGTCCCCGTTTAGGAGGTTCCCCTTCTTTATTTGTTCTATTTACCATAATCATTGAAAGTGAAAGAAAATCCCAAATTTTGAGTTATCACCACAAACGTAATAAAGGGGAAATCTTTCCATGGGGACACTAGTCCTGGTCCCCCTTAATTTGCATGGATTTCCTCTCACTTCTTGTTTGGCTATGACATTGAAAAAATAAAATTTCCTCTAGGTGGGATATTTGGAAAGGGATAAATAGCGCAATGAGGTATGAGAGTAGTGTAAAAAGTATATAAATTTTTATTAAGAAACATAGGTTTAAAATAATGAGCACATATATACACTATACATATCACAAAATATCATGAATGAATACTGGACAGGACTAATCATATAATAACATTACAAAAAAAGACAGCTAGTAAATCGCAAAGATCTGTTATGTTGGAGGTGAGCACAACCGAAAAGACCCAACGCGTTTCGAAAATGCTATTTCTTCATCAGGGGTGTATGCAATTTTATCGCAGAACCTACAACTGTCGTATGAACTGTGTAGTATTAGAGTGGATTTTCTGTCCAGATTTTGACGTTTAAAAGCAGTTTAAATGTTGCAGCTGTCAGCCTGTGGGGCCCAAAGCCCGACGGGGTGAGTAAATGCACCAGCGCAAATAGATAGGTCCAATGGTGGCACGAGGGGAAACATGGGCAGAGTCCCACACAAAGGACAAACCAGGCTGGCCCTCCGAAATGTATCCCTTACTAGGGGCGGTCGGAGTGGAGAGGGAGGAAAGGATAGCAGAGCCAAGGCAAACGAGGATCTATACCTCCACAGATCCTTGAATCAGGAGACCAAAGGTGGCGCCCAAGAGGTTAATCTGATACTTGTACAGGCTCTATGGCGATGGATCCTCACCAGTGTCCACCCTCACAGCCTGATGTGGGATAATCTAGTGCATATTCTGAGACATTGAGCACTTTTTCAATTATTTCTTGTTTGGCTATGGGACATTCCTTACTAATTTACATAGTTTTTTTAATTTTCACGTTAGTAGAGTAACTTTTCCTCTCTAGCAACTCTTATTGGATTCCAAGCAGAAGCAGCATGCCATCTTGATGGAGGGATGCAGGCTGTCCAACAAGGTTACATGGTTACAAGTCTGCAGAATGTTTACGGAGATGACACCATTTATAAGAGTCAACAATGACATTACTCTTCCCAATGGTGTTATCTCTGTAAACATTCTATAGCCTTCTGTGGATGTCAGACAGCCTTCACCCCTCCTTCATCAAGAACTCAGTGACTGCACAATGCTTCTGCTTGGAATCCATTATTTACATGCAATGAAAAAGAGTTACTATAGAAAAAATAATAATCTATCAACATGTGAAATGTGAACAATCTATGTAGGTTAATGTTTTGCCCTCTTTTACTTTATTTTGAAGTGCTCTCAATATAGCACAAAACAGGATATTAGCAGTTAAATAAAATACTTTTAAAAAAAATTTACCATAATTTGGCATTGCTGTTCTCTTATCCATTACCCTATACCACTAACACACTTGGGAGCCATGTTATATGCTTTTTTTCAGTGAGCTCTGTAGTGTTTCCTATGTGATACATTTAATCAAGGGGAAAGGGTGGAGGTTGATTCAATGCTAAGCTGAATTACCTGGCAACCCAAAGATGATAATACCCATATAGGAGAGGAGAGAGCCAATTCATCTAATTAGCAGAACCAATTATCTTCTACTCCGAGTGAACAAGATTAAAACTTCTTTTTTTTTGCCGGAGCCTTGCGGTTAATAATGGGTTATAAAATAATCGCATATTTTTCAGGATGAATCGAAAAGAAAGTAATCTCCCGTGATTGGCAGAGATGGCAGTGAGAGGGGAATAAATAACAAGCTGCGGATCATTAAAAAAGGGTCATTTTATATTCTCCCTGAGTTCTTGTCTTGTGTATAATTCCTAAGTGTCTGGATTGACTTGTTAAAGAGACGGAAAGAGGGTGATTTGTGCCCTTCTGCATAGTGGTAGCTGTTACCGATAAAGACAAATATAATAATTCACTGTTCATACTGGAAGTGTGTACCAGTCAAAAATGCCTGCTTTGAAGTTCGGCTCCGGTTTTAAAAGTAGGTCATATATATACATATATATATATATATATATATATATATATATACACACACAGGGAGAGAGAGAGAGAAAGGTTTTAGAAAACGTAATTGCACATTCCCACAGTCTTCTGTTGGAAGAAATTGGGCACACTGTTCTACAGTGCAGCTGCTGAAGCTTTTAAAAAGGAGTAAAAAGTAAATTCTGCATTGGGGCTTGGACAGGTGGGCTAATGGAGTGTGCTTCCAAATACATTTAAAAGCAGTATTAGTGACATTTAGGATTTTCATTTTCCTGAAACTTCAGCAAAAATTAGAAAGTTTCTGCAAAACGTTAAAATTTTTGGCAAATGCATTGGAGTCAATGTTAAAGAGTAAAGATGAAGCATATCTATGGTCAAAATGTAAAATCATATGTTCATTTCCACATTGTATTTCAACTATTTTTAGCCTAGGAGACTCTAGGGAATCCAGCAGACAGGTAGCACTCACAACATGATATGAGATTTTTCAAGCAAGTGTAGCGCTACCCTTGTAGGAGCTGCTGGATAGGATGGTTCGGATGGCTCCTCTGTTCTTTGCCTTCACCTTCACAAGAACCTCAGCCCCTCTGACACAGATTGAGTGTACAAATATACAATAACACAGAAATTCACTGAAAGTAATATTCAGTACCCAATAGTAGTGCTATATCAAAGAAAACAGGCACCAAACCAGGTAGTAAAGACAATCTTAATATATCGTCACCCAATATAGTTGGTAACAAGGCAAGCATAAAATGAATTAACAATGGCAACAAGGACAAGGCATAAGATGACATAAACAGCATAAACAGAAGCAAGGCCACCTCAAGTGCAGCAGTGAGCAGTAGTAAAGTTTAATCTACCGAGTGCTGGAACTATACTGCCAGAGCGCATTTCTGGCGGCGATGCTAGTCCTAGACCGACTGGGTATGCAGTGTCCAAAGGGGGGGGGTCTTACAAAAAAATGATTACGGGTAGGGGGGGAGAGGGCAGTCTTTGAGCTCTTCTTCTGCTATTTAATACAGATACTTTAATACGGATCTGCTGCAGAGTTTGCCAGAGCCGCAAACACCGCAAGTGTGGGGGGGGGGGGGGGTCGGTGGGCACAGTGGCTGCATTTGATTGGCAAGTGGCAGCATTTGATGGGCACAAGTGGCGGCATTTGATGGGCATGGGAGGCTGCATTTGATGGGCACAGGTGGCTGCATATGATGGGCACAAGTGGCTGCATATGATGGGCACAAGTGGCTGCGTTTGATGGGCACAATGGATCCGTTTGATGGGCATAAGTGGCTACATTTGATGGGCACAGTGAGGCTGCAATTGATGCAACTGATGCACCCAATTGATGCACCCAAAACATTTTGAGCACCAGCCGCCACTGGTGCAGCATAACATCAGTATCTCAATAGAGGGAGAGAGGAATAAAAGGCAATGTCTCCTTCTCCATATTGCTGTAGCTCAGCACCTGGCTGCATAAGCTTATACTGGATTCTCAAAAATAACTGTTGCTTGTATTGTTATTACAATGCTGATGTTAAAAAATAAAAGTGTATGCTGTGACTATAGATCTACTTTAAGGTAACTTTTTGGAGGTTTTCACTGGTACAATGGGCTTTAACCGCTTGCCCACCGTCTACAGTATAAATACGGCAGCAAAGCGGCTCTCCTGTGCAAAATCACGTACCTGTAAATATGAACTATGTAAACAAGGCAGATCACCGTTCTGTGAGAGGGGCAGGTTGTGATCCTGTGTTCCTACAAAGCAGGACCACAGATCTCTGCCTTTCCATGGTACAAGCACCTCCCACACCTTTTAGCAAGCACTCCCTAGGCACACTTTTAACCCTTTGATCACCCTTGATGTTAACCCCTTCCCTTCCAGGGTTTTTAGTACAGTGACAGTGCTTATTTGTAACACTGATCACTATATTAGTGCCAATGGTCTCTAAAAAGTGTCAGTGTCAAATTTTTCCACCACAATGTCGCAGTCCCGCTATAATTCGCCAATTGCCACCATTACTAGTATAAGTTAATAAATAAATAAAAATTCCGTAAATCTATCGCATAGTTTTTCGACGCTATAACTTTTGCACAAACCAATCAATATACCTTTATTGGGATTTTTTTTTTACCAAAAACATGTACTGTAGCAGAATACTTATTGGCCTAAATTGATGAAGAAATTTGATTTTTTTTCATTTTTCATTGTTATTATCAAATACCACCAAAAGAAAGCTCTATTTGTGGGGAACAAAAGGGCATACATTTTATTTGGGTACAGCATCGCACAACCGTGCGATTGTTAGTTAAAGTAACGCAGTGCCGTATTGCAAAAAATGGCCTGGTTATGGAGTGGCATAACTATCTTTTGCAGGGCATTCAAAACCCCTGGGCTAGGTGACACCAGCTTGGATGTGATCACCCAAGTGACACCCTAAAGCACATGTGTCAAACACAAGGCCAAGGGGCCAAATACGGCCCTCCAGGCCCTTTCATTTGGCCCTCGCACCTCTCCTGCAGCTGTGGAAACCCCCTGATTGTTGCCCTCACCTTATCTCAGCAGTCGGCAGCAGAGAGGAGGACAGAATTCCTCCACCGAATCCTGCAATACTCCATGCAGCCATGGAGAGGTTGGTATCTGCCCTCCTTCCTCCCCATCTTAGCATTTGGTAGCAGAGAGGAAGAACAAACTCCTCCTACAGAACCTGCACCTCTCTGTGCAGCACCCCCTCCTCTCCACCTTCCCTGGTCTCAGCGTTCAGAAGACTCCAGCCCTCCTCCTAGGGTTGCCACCTTTTCTTCAAGCCAATCCCGAACATTCTTGTACCCATAAAATATGCTTACAATGCTGAGCCACAAGTAAGTCTCTCACAGACATGTATAAACTTCAGAACAATAATTAAAAAATAAAACTCTTCCAATACATATGATTTGTGGACTGAATGCAAAAAACTGATTCCTCTATCCACACAAATTAGGTGGATAGAGGAATTTCCTCCCTCCCTGGGGGAGGGGCCAGAGGATCTGCCCATTTCTGATTAGTGCTCTGTGTGACGAATCAACAGATCGCCGCACTCTGTGGAGGGTCAGAGATCCCGCTGACTGGTGGGAGGGGGGTAGTAAAGTGTGCCTCCTGCTCAAAACAGTTAGCCACAGTTCAGTGTGAATAAATGTGTCCGGGTTTCATGCAGTCTGAAACCCGGACACATGGTCCAAAACCCGGACTGTCTGGGTGAATCCCGGACAGGTGGCAACCCTACCTCCTCCAGACTCTGCGCTTTCTGCTTCCCAGCTCCACCCCTAGCTTCTTCCACCTAGCAGAGCAAGCATAGCTCCCAATTATCCCTGATTTCGAGGGACTGTCCCTGATTTGGAACAATGTCCCTCTGTCCCTCATTCCTCCTCATTTGTCCCTCATTTTGGTCTGATCTATATAGATGTATATAAAAGACACTTTTTATCTATCAAAAAGTGTTTTCCAGTGCTAAACCTTTCATCTGATTTCTAAATTGCTGCATTTGTAAATTCCAAAAGCCAATATAAAGGAATAGTAATGGTAAAAAAGCACTTGTACTCACAGCACCGGTCTTTCACTGACCGGACGGCGCATATACATGGTTCCTCTCAATGACCCGAGGCATTACTACTACAAAGCCCTTACTCTCTCATCTATGGATACCTGATGCTACTTTTCATTTGAGAAATCCCAGTATATGGCCGGCTGCTGTCTTCATTATACTCCAGACAACAGTGACCTCTGATCGAATCGCGATCATATGCACCTTATTATTATTTCTAGTTCCTGGTCTTACCATTCCCATTGAATCTATAGCTCCTGAGGAAGCGTTCTGCGAAACGCGAAACATGTAGAGCAACCAGAGACTACCCATCGTGGATCACCAAACCTGCAGCATTTTGCTTGTGTTAGCTTTTTGACTATCCACTGTGTAACACTTGGGGAAGTATCTCACCTCCACCTTGACCAAGTGATCTGTTTATGTACTTATAATCTTCCCATTACTATACAAGCTTGCAGGATAGGTTCCACACGGTATACCAATATTAGGTCCTATGCCTAGTCTGATGTGATTTTAAACATGTATGTCTGTCCACTGTATTTTTATACTTTATTAATAAAAAACCCCTAAATCAACTTACCTTTTTGTAGTTTAACATTGTTGTGCCTTCAAAGTCCCATCCCTAGACTCTATATATCCAAAAAAGCACTTGTGGGTTTAACCAATCTTGTTTTTTTGTACAATTCTCCTTTAAAGGGGCGTGGCAAGGGGTGTGTCCTATGCCTGCATACTTTTGCTGATAGGTGTCCCTCATTCCCATCTCAAAAAGTTGGGTGGTATGGAACAAGGTAAAGTGGTGCACTTTAATGTAGGGGAGGGTGAGGGACTCTTGACTTCTGATGACAGGGGGCGCTCTTGACATCTGATGTAATGGGAGTGAGGTGCTCTGGACTTTTAGTTTTACAGATCACCGGCCCTTTGAGGGCAACCATAATGTGGATGCAGCCCACGATGAAAGTGAGTTTGACCCCCCCGCCCTACAGTATCCCCCTTCACTCCTCCCTGGCAGCTACATAAAAAGCTACATAGAGGAGCTGGGCCAGAACAAAGACTAATTAGACAATGAAAGAAGGGGAAAGAGCTATAACGTCCAATTAGGGATGGGACTGTGCTAGGGAAGTGGCACTTTCTGGAGTGGTAGTCTACTAGTAGGTTCAGAGACACATTACATAGTTACATAGTAGGTGAGGTTGAAAAAAGACACAAGTCCATCAAGTGCAACCTATGTGTGTGATTATGTGTCAGTATTACATTGTATATCCCTGTATGTTGCGGTCATTCAGGTGATTATCTAATAGTTTCTTGAAGCTATTGATGCTCCCCGCTGAGACCACCGCCTGTGGAAGGGAATTCCACATCTTTGCCGCTCTTACAGTAAAGAACCCTCTACGTAGTTTAAGGTTAAACCTCTTTTCTTCTAATTTTAATGAGTGGCCGCGAGTCCTGTTAAACTCTCTTCTGCGAAAAAGTTTTTTCTATTGTAGGGTCACCAGTATGGTATTTGTATATTGAAATCATATCCCCTCTCAAGCGTCTCTTCTCCAGAGAGAATAAGTTCAGTGCTCGCAACCTTTCCTAATGTCCTCCAGCCCCTTTATTAGCTTTGTTGCCCTTCTTTGTATTCGCTCCATTTCCAGTACATCCTTCCTCAGGACTGGTGCCCAGAACTGCACAGCATACTCCAGGTGCGGCCGGACCAGAGTCTTGTAGAGCGGGAGAATTATCGTTTTATCTCTGGAGTTGATCCCCTTTTTAATGCATGCCTATCATCTACTAGGACCCCCAGGCCCTTTTCCATCCTAGATTCCCCCAGAGGTTCTCCCCCTAGTGTATAGATTGCATTCATATTTTTGCCACCCAAATGCATTATTTTACATTTTTCTACATTGAACCTCATTTGCCATGTAGTTGCCCCTCCCCCATTAATTTGTTCAGATCTTTTTGCAAGGTTTCCACATCCTGCGGAGAAGTTATTGCCCTGCTTAGCTTAGTATCGTCTGCAAATACAGAGATTGAACTGTTTATCCCATCCTCCATCCAAACATTTATGGAAAGTAAGTAAGTAAGCACTTAAAATATTCTTTATTGTGTTTTTTCCTGTCATTTTTAAGTTAGTGACAGGGTCACATTATTTTTCTTTTAGAACAGAAAGAAAAAATAAAACAACAATAAATAAAATAAAATAAATTACAACCAATAAGAAACATGCTCTAAATCAAGAAAAAAAGACACTAAATGGGAAAAGTGAGAGATTCTTTTTTAGAACAATTTCATAAGCACAGAAACTGTTCAAATCAAATTTTTTTTCAAAATCACTCCACTCACCCTTAATTTTTAAATCAAATGGGAACACTCATGCGGTCTTTTACAGGCGCACTTAACCTGCAGTTGTTTGCCTTCTGATTTGCACTTGATTTCCTTCTAAGTGGTTTTGGCCCTTGACTTGTATGGAGAGAAAAGCAATTTGGTCTGTGTGTACCAGGGGCATAACAATTCATGGGACCCCCTAACGAAATTTTGATGGGGCCCTCAGCAACCCCTCCCTGTGACACCTGGCAATGTCGATTGGGTCAATAATGTAATTAATCCTAACATAAAGTAAGTCAAAATCAAGGACAGGCACCAGGAGAGCTGTGTGGGTAGGGGTTGCCAGAGAAGATGGAACGACAGTGTAGGAAATTAACCTTTAATCTAAAGTCTTCAACTAACTACCGATCTTTGTAGGAATATAAAATCTTATGGCTTTTGTGTAAATTAGAACCCCCCTTTTGACCCTCAGTAGGCAAATACTAAACATTCGGGGAGGTGTTCCGCCTGGGGAAAAAAAATTAAAAGTCAGCAGCTACAAATACTGTAGCTGCTGACTTTTAATATTAGGACACTTACCTGTCCAGGGAGCAGGCAATGTCGACACCCTAGCCAATTTCCGGATTGGCTCCCGCGTGCTGCCGCCGCCATTCCTGGTAAGAGAATCCAGCAGTGAAGCCTTTCGGCTTCACAGCCGGCTCCCTACTGTGCATGCGCGAAGCGCGCTGCGCTTTCTAACTGGCCCAGTGGCGGGGGAAGGAGGAGGGGGCGCGGTGCCATCTCCCGGAAGTGAAGAAGGGTACCTGTCAAAAACAAGTACCCATCCCCCCCTCCCCCTGAAAGGTGCCAAATGTGGCACTGGGGGGGGGGGAAGCATATCTGTGGAAGTTCCCCCTTTGGGTGAAACTCCGCTTTAAGTATTCCAATGGGGGTATGGGGGTATGTCAATTCAGGATTCAGAACTATATCCACAGCAGCTATGTGGGCCGCCAGGGCTATAGTTACACTGCTGGTGTATAGACAGACACAGACAAAAACACATTTGTAGTAGAGGGGTTAGAACTTCTGACAACATTTATGTTGCTATCTGCACCGTCCTGTCCCATTGACAAGTTCTTACACGTAAGATCCTGACATTTCCATGGCTCTTTAAGTCTTATAGAAGGAGACTTTTGGTCTGAGTCAGACCCTGAATTTTTATACGTTTTGGCTATTCCAACACCGAGAGCTCCCAACCGTAATTTTCATCACTGCTCCTATCAGAGTTTTGGGTGTCCTCAACCACCTTTTGCATGTTCCAGCCCCACCTTCATACTGTCTATAATATAAAATAAATAAAGATCCACCAGGCAGAGTGGAAACCCCTCACAGTGGTCACAGCAGGTGGGCAGAGCTGGGAAGCCAGCAAAGAGATAAGAAGAAACTATCAGGTTTATATAACCCTCCAGCATCTACCAAGAACTTGAATACCATTTGCAGGTGCAGTCTGTACTCCCCACTGTGGGTGGCACTTGCCTGAAATGGCAATGCAGAAGGTGAAGGAAGTTGTAAGGAATTTGGTTCCTCCATGATTTCCTGTGGTCACCAGGGAAACAGCTGTCTGACTGGACGCTGGTGCCCCTCATGATCTCTGCGCCCATCTTGGGGGAGGGCATAGATTTTTGTAAGGCCTTGGCTTCCTAATTTGGCCCGTAGTTTGCAAGTGATTAGTGTAGGGTAATTTTCACTGTTTGTCAGGGAGAGTGTTCAGAGGCAAGGAAAGGTTCTAGAGGAGTAGGGACAGTGCAGGGACTACGTCCATCCTCATATTTAGGAAGCCTCCCATTTAAAGTGGAGTTCCACCCACTTTAAAGAGGTGGCCTTAAACGAAAGACCACCTCTCATTCCCTCGTTTTTGGCTAGTTAATATTTTTTTTTTTCTTCTAACTTACCTTTTTATGAAGTACAGCCTGTACTTCCGATCCATCTAGTCCGCGGCGCAGGACGTCATATCCTCTTGTGAAGCGAGCCCCTCTGCTGCCTTCTGGGACCTGTGTGTGTCCCAGAAGACGGCCGTTCATTCACAAAGCACTGCGTGACTCGTGCAGTCTCGTGCATGCACACTGCACAGTAGGAAATGGGCAGTGCAGCCACAAGGCTGCACTGCCGGTTTCCCTTAATTAGAATGGCGGCACCTGCACCCAATCCGATGGATGGATCGGCCTCGGGGGGGGGGGGGGGGGGAGGGGACATCGCGGGCTCCCTGGACAGGTAAGTGTCCTTATTAAAATTATTACAAACACTGTAGCTGCTGACTTTAAAAAGAAAAAAAATTTGCAAGTGGATGGAACACGCTTTAAGTGTGGACCGGTCAGGCCACATTCCTGCTTTTCATTGCAGAAGCTGTCAGCATCATTTCAAGTTAACTCTCCGCTGCTACAGTTTTTGTAAGCGTCTCTGGTTGGCTGTGCCTTCCCGCCGGGCCTATTTTGTGCATTGTTGGAATATTCTTAAAGCAGAACAAGCCTAGCCTACTTACCCTAAAGTTCCACTTTAATATACTGTTCTCTTTCACCTCGGCCTCTGTGTGTTCACTGCCAACCCACCCAGCTTCACCCCTGTTTAAATGCTGATGGACTTTAAGACATACCTGGGGCCCGTCCATAGGCCCGTCCCCCTATCCATTGTCCGGCCTCCTGATCTACATATCAGGGCACCGGACTATGGATTCCAATGCGGGCTGGGTGTTTTTTTGAACCACGTGATTAGAGCCAGAGGTTCTAATGAGCTTCAAAAAAGCTCTGCGCTCTATGCCCTGAGACCCCCAGTTGTGTGACGATAGTGAATTATTTTTCGCTATTTTCACACTAAAGTTCCTTCCCGACAATCAGGAGGCAGGTTGTGAGACCTGTTTCCTGATTGGCCAAAGCGTCAGGCGATCCTATTGGATGCCGAGCGCTTAGGCGGAAGAAAGGGGAGACACGCGGCGGAGGAAGCCGCTGGAGGAGTGGACACAGGAGCTGCTGCCTGCACCTCCTCCCCAAGGACTGTGCTGGAGGACACCACAGCCCACCACCTAGCTCAGGTAAGTGCCTGACCTCCAGCCGCCCGGGTGGGGGGGTGGTAGTGTTGCGCCGTCGGGGTGGTTGTTTGCCACCACCCCCCCCAAAAGAAAAACCCACCAGCCTCCACTGTACCTGTTATAATCTAATAGTACAGTCTATGTGCAATCTAATTAGTATTAGATTAAGATTAGCGATTACTAAGAAATTCATTAATTTTTAGTCAGGTGGGCCCTTGTCATTGATGAAATCCAAGCTCCAGCATTTTTGTGATCTCCCGACATGGATTCTTCCTTTTGTCCTCTGGCATCAACTTTGGAAGTCCTTACTCTTAGTCAAATAATTGTGTGAGTGTCGTTCTGTCCAAGAGTACTGTGAGTTCAGACTGGCATGATTATGCAAACTGGGGGCGTGTCTATGACAGCCTGGGCTCAGAGAAAGTGGGATGGATGACTTTGGGCGTCATTAAACCTGAAAGGTTAGCAGAGTTTTGTTCTACAAGAGACTGTACAGTCATATTACATGTGGTGGTATGTCTATGTATGTGGCTTTCCAGTTGGCAATTTCATATTCTTATGAGGAGGCTATCTCCAGGAGCCATTCCTATGTAGGAGCAGGCTCTGGGAATCCTAAATAAATTAACTTCTTTGAATGCAGCAGTGAGTCACATACTGTGTTTTTATATTTGATTCTGCAGATTAAAGTATGATTATTTTTAGCATTCTGTTTCTCACAAGGAACATTGTGTCTCGGGAGACTTTGCGAGTACAACAGATGTATGTGAAAACAAAGGAATGGTGACCCTTGTCATCACAGGTGACTTCAATGGTTGCAGAAGCAAATGTTGTTTTACATTCTGCATTTACAGGTTCGAATTCTGTTACAAAAAAATCAGGAATAAGAAGCATTTCATCCGATATCATCTTTTTTTTAAGCCCCTAATGGCCAAACCAAAACTTAGTTATATAATGCATGGACAAGCCTTTCCCAGTACTGCCAATCACCAGCTGGGACTATCTGTCAAAACTGTAGGCTATTGGTACTGCTGGACAGAGTAAGGAAACACTTTCAGAAATATCCTTTTGAATTCGAGACCTGTTAACCAGAATGCAAAATAATTAGCAAATAGGGATCTATCCATTATTTCATACACGCTACATTAAAGCTGAGCTCCGGGGCAAACAGATAAAGAAACAGAAGAAATATAAAGAAGGGATCTGTCATACCTGTCAAAGGATCTGTATTTTTGTCTATCCAGTCCTAGAATTTACACAGTTCTGAAAGAAAGCAGAGCCAGTCTGGTGACCTCACGCTACTCTGCTGCAATTAAAGGCTACCTTCATCTTTGTTCACCTTTTTTTTTCTAAATTCCAGCTCCCCTATGTACCAATTTAGCATCAATGTACTTATTTTGCAAAAATAAAATAGCTTTCCATTTATTCTACACACGCTTACCTCACTCTCTGCATGGATGTTTAAAAACCTTGCTCCATTACTTCTGCCTTACTTCCTGGACAGACTTTAGGTCATGACGCAGGAAGGAGTTGACCAGCTGAGGGTAGATGATGCAGGATGTATGCTAATGAGCTCAGCAGGTCAACTCCTTCCTGTGTCATGACCTAAAGTCTGACCAGGAAGTAAGGCAGAAGTATCGGAGCAGGGTTTTTAAACATCCATGAAGAGAGTGAGGTAAGTGTGGGTAGAATAAATGGAAAGCTATTATATTTTTGCAAAATAAGTACATTACTGCTATATTGGTACACAGGGGAGCTGGAATTTTGAAATAAAAATAAAAGGTGAACAAAGGTGAACTTAACCTTCAAACTATGCAGCTAGTCACCTCCCTGCCCCCAGACTGTGACTGAACAATGAGGGGTCATCATCCACCTATTAGAATGTTGTTTGCCAGCACAGCTGCATAAAAGACACCAGCTTGGCCCCAAGTATGTCCCACACTTTCCCTGTCTCGGTGCGGCTGTACAGGCTATTAAAAGAGGCTGAATTTGAGTAAAGTTATCCCAATTGCATTCAAAATAGATGTAATTTTTTTAAATACACGCACAACTAAATTCTTTGATTTCAACTAAATTCTTTGATTTATATATCTGATTGGAGCTCAGCTTTAAATATAGCTAAAGGAAAAAAAAAATAAAATCAAAAATATAATGTTTTTGGGTCAATCTTAGTTTATACATTTTTAAATCAATGTTTTTTATTCTTGTTTTTCTATTTATATAAAAATCTTTGTTTTACAAATGAATATTTAATGAATGATGCACCCATAACACAGAATTCCCAGGGTTTTCTAAATATAGAGCACAGTAGAAGCTTTTTCCAGCACGCTGTCCCTAATACAAGCTCCAAAGGGAAATCTTTGAAAAGGAGTGGGAGGAATCACTGCTCTGGCTCATTCAGCTGTGTCTATTTATTTCAATTTTGAACTATTGAGCCCTGTAAACAACAGGCAAGAAAAAAAAAAAAGAAAAAAAAAAAAAAAAAAAAAATATATATATATATATATATATATATATATATATATATATATATATATATATATATATGAGGAGATGTAGTGGTGGCTAGATGGTACACTTAGGATACAGCACCTCATCCCAAAAAAAATCAAATAGCTAATGGATGTGGGGACAGGGGATTATAACGGTGCTAAGGTCAATTAATGCAAGAAGAGAAAAAAAGTTTAAAAGAAGCAAAATTACAAAGTTTATTTATTGGTAATGATACATACAAGAAAAACACAGTTAAATCAATTACACTTAAAATAGACTTATAAATTGCATGCGACCCAGGGTATAGTAGAATAGGCCAGATGGAAATGGCCGTCGAATTGGGGGCTCGATTTCCTACATGTTTCGCCAAGACATTGGCTTCCTCAGGGAACAAGAGCTCAAAAAAGGGTATAAAAGGGTCTGTATGTGGGGATACAGAAAACATCATATAAACAAAGATATTTAACAGTACAATATTTAATACATATATATATATATATATATATATATATATACACAGTATCTCACAAAAGTGAGTAGACCCCTCACATTTTTGTAAATATTTTATTATATCTTTTCATGTGACAACACTGAAGAAATGACACTTTGCTACAATGTAAAGTAGTGAGTGTACAGCTTGTATATAGAAAACAAGGGAAAGGAGGATGCATAGACCTTGTGCATTACCAAAGATAATATGGCTCTGAGGAAGAGGGTCCTCCATCGCCACCCTGCAATAACTCAACACACAGTCATTAATGTCTAAACCACTGGCAATAAAAGTGAGTACAGCCCTAAGTGAAAATGTCTAAATTGGGCCCAAAGTGTCAATATTTTGTGTGGCCACCGTTATTTTCCAGCACTGCCTTAACCCTCTTGGGCATGGAGGTCACTAGAGCTTCACAGGTTACCACTGGAGTCCTCTTCCACTCCTCCATGACGACATCACAGAGCTGGTGGATGTTAGAGACCTTGCACTCCTCCACCTTCTGTTTGAGGATGCCCCACAGATGCTCAATAGAATTTAGGTCTGGAGACATGCTTGGCCATCTTTACCTCAGCTTCTTTAGCAAGGCAGTGGTCGTCTTGGAGGAGTGTTTGGGGTCATTATCCTGTTGGAATACTGCCCTGCAGCCCAGTCTTCAAAGGGAGGGGATCATGCTCTGCTTCATGGCTCCCTCAATGAACTGTAGCTTCCCAGTGCCGGCAGCACTCATGCAGCCCCAGACCATGACACTCCCACCACCATGCTTGACTGTAGGCAAGACACACTTGTCTTTGTGCTCCTCACCTGGTTGCCGCCACACATGCTTGACACCATCTGAACCAAATACGTTTATCTTGGTCTCATCAGACCATAGGACAAGGTTCCAGTAATCTATGTCCTTAGTCTTCTTTTCTTCAGCAAACTGTTTGCAGGCTTTCTTGTGCATCATCTTTAGAAGAGGCTTCCTTCTGGGACGACAGCCATGCAGACCAATTTGATGCAATGTGCAGCGTATGGTCTGAGCACTGACAGGCTGACCCCCCACACCTTCAACCTCTGCAGCAATGCTGGCAGCACTCATATGTCTATTTCCCAAAGACAACCTCTGGATATGACGCTAAACACGTGCACTCAGCTTCTTTGGTCGACCATGGCGAGGCCTGTTCTAAGTGGAGCCTGTCCTGTTAAACCGCTGTATGGTCTTGGGCACCATGCTGCAGCTCTGTTTCAGGGTCTTAACAATCTTCTTATAGCCTAGGCCATCTTTATGTAGAGCAACAATTTTTTTTTTCAGATCCTCAGAGAGCTCTTTGCCATGAGGTGCCATGTTGAACTTCCAGTGACCAGTATGAGAGAGAGACAGCGATAACACCAAATTTAACACATTTCAGCCTGTGCCCACCATGCAGCCTGTGCCCACCATGCAGCCTGTGTCCACTATGCAGCCTGTGCCCACCATTCAGCCTGTGTCTACCATTAAGCCTGTGTCCACTATGCAGCCTGTGCCCACGATGCAGCCTGTGCCCACCATGCAGCCTGTGTCCAACATGCAGCCTGTGTCCACCATTCAGCCTGTGTCCACCATGCAGCCTGTACCCACCATGCAGCCTGTGCCCACCTTGCAGCCTGTGTCCACTATGCAGCCTGTGCCCACTATGCAGCCTGTGCCCACCATGCAGCCTGTGCCCACCATGCAGACTGTGCCCACCATGCAGCCTGTGCCCACCATGCAGCCTGTGTCCACCTTTCAGCTTGTGTCCACTATGCAGCCTACCTGTGCAGGGGAGGAGAGGAACAGGAGAGCCATCCAGATGATCAGAGCGCAACGCAGGGAACACAGCGATAACAGCTTTCATTTCAATTGCTGTGTTCCCGCCACTCAATGTCATTGCTGTGTTCCCTGCATTGCGCTCTAATCATCTGGGTGTCTCTCTCTCTTTCCCTCCGAGATCGATGGGAGAAGGACTCCTATTCAACCCAGGCTGCTGGCGGTACTCGCCCCACCTGCTCCCAGGCAGCCATAGCTTGCCAGCCCTCAAAATCCACTCTCAAAATGCGAGCAGGCGAGTGGAATTTTTGAGGGCTGTACAGTATATTCAGTGCATCTGGAAAGTATTCAGAGCGCTTCACTTTTTCTACATTTTGTTATGTTACAGCTTTATTCCAAAATGGATTAAATTCATTATTTTCCTCACAATTCTACAAACAATACCCCAAAATGACAACATGAAAAAAGTTTATTTGAAATCTTTGCAAATGTATTAAAAATTTAAAATGAAAAAAATCACATGTACTTAAGTATTCACAGCCTTTGCCATGACACTCAAAATTGAGCTCTGGAGCATCCTGTTTCCACTGATCATCCTTGAGATGTTTCTACAACTTGATTGGAGTCCACTTGTGGTAAATTCAGTTGATTGGACATGATTTGGAAAGACACACACCTGTCTATATAAGGTCCCACAATTAACAGTGCATGTCAGAGCACAAACCAAGCCATGAAGTCCAAGGAATTGTCTGTAGACCTCCGAGACAGGATTGGATTGAGGCATAGATCTGGGAAAGGGTACAGAAATGTTTTTCTGCAGCATTGAAGGTCCTAATGAGCACAATAGCTTCCATGATCTAGAAATGGAAGAAGTTTGGAACCACCAGGACTCTTTCTAGAGCGATCGGGGGAGAAGGGCCTTAGTCAGGGAGGTGACCAAGAACCCGATGGTCACTCTGACAGAGCTCCAGAGTTTCTTTGTGGAGAGAGGTGAACCTTCCAGAAAAACAACCATCTCTGCAGCAATCCACCAATCAGACCTGTATGGTAGAGTGGCCAAATGGACGCCACTTCTCAGTAAAAGGCACATGACAGCCCACCTGGAGTTTGCCAAAAGCCACCTGAAGGACTCTCAGACAATGAGAAACAAAATTCTTTGGTCCAACGAAATAAAGATTGAACTCTTTGACATGAATGGCAAGCGTCATGTCTGGTGGAAACCAGGCACCGCTCATCACCAGGTCAATACCATCCCTACAGTGAAGCATAGTGGTGGCAGTATCATGCTGTGAGGATGTTTTTCAGTGACAGGAACTGGGAGACTAGTCAGGATATAGGGAACGTTGAATGTAGCAATGTACAGAGACATCCTTGATGAAAACCTGCTCCAGAGTGCAATGGACCTCAGACTGGGGCAAAGGTTGATCTTCCAACAGGACACCGACCCTAAGCACACAACCAAGATAACAAAGGAGTGGTTACGGGACAACTCTGTGAATGTCCTTGAGTGGCCCAGCCAGAGCCCAGACTTGAACCTGATTGAACATCTCTGGGGAGATCTGAAAATGGTCGTGTGCTGACACTTCACATCCAACCTGATGGAGCTTGAGAGCTCCTGCAAAGAAGAATGGGAGAAACTGCCCAAAAATAGGTGTGCCAAGCTTGTAGCATCATACTCAAAGACTTGAGGCTGTAATTGGTGCCAAATGTGCTTCAACAAAGTATTGAGCAAAGGCTGTGAATACGTATGTACAAGTGTCCAATTACATTGGTGGTCAGTAGGAAAAGGGACTGCTTACATTAGTGCCTCCTTACATTGGTAGCCAATCAAGAAGTCGCCCTTTACATTTGTGATCAGGGGAGATATGCCACTTTACATTGGAAAAGAACCACTATTGGTGGCCTGTGAAGGAAAATCTTTCTTTATATTTGAGGTCAAAGTGCCCTCTTGCAATTGGTAGTCAGAGAAATGTTTAATGGTGGCCATTGGAGATTTGCCATCTTACATTTATGGTCATTGGAAAAATGGCCCTTTTACATAGGTGGTAAGTTGCAAAAAAACTCCTTACAATGGTGGTCAGTGGAAAGAATGCCTTTTTATACTGGAGGCCAGTGGGAAGAATGTCCCTCACATTGGTGGTCAGTGTATTTCCCATTTACACTGGAAAGGGAGCAAATAAAATACTCAGTACATCCAGGTATGGAGGAGTGACTCACTCAATTTGGTGTGCTGCTGTTTGGTAATTGGCCAAGTTCTGTCAAATGGGGGTGGAGAGAATGCTCAGCCTACTGTGACTGAAGTGTCTTGAACCTTACAAAGGGTTGCCTGCTGTTGAACAGAGCATATGGAAATTAGAGAAAGGTATGAGCAGTTGGAGAAAGGGGCATTTAATGGGCAAACCACAGGTATACTTTAACCACATTGCACTGTCCCTAGCATACCCCTTTCTGAAGAGAGTGGAACTATTGAAAACCAACGTTAGGGCTCCAGCACTTGACATAGAAAACAGTCAGTTGTAAAATTATTTTTATACCAAATAAGTTACTTAAAATTAAACCACAGCTCAAAATAGAACCAAAAAACAAAGAAAAACATAATTAAAAAAAAAGTAAGCATGTTTTTATACAGCGTCTTCCTTCCAACCTTTCACGAGTTTGGACATACCACAGCTATCATCAAATGGTGGAGACATAAGATATCATACATTGATCATGAATGAAAAACAACATTATCAAGGCATGTTCACTTTTATTTATTTATTTTTTTACACAAGAGAAAAGTAGAATGATGTCCAACAAGCATCTGAAGGATATAATTGTCTACTACAACGTCCTAATTATGTGGACTACGATTGACCTAAACTTGTTTTTCAAATGGTAATACATTCTTTGACCAAAGAAAATAAACATACAAAAAAGAAAAATTAACAATTGTGCAGCTGTGTGCATCTACTTGTAAAAAAAAAAAAAAAAAAAAAAAACCTTTATTATAAATAAAATCACCTAAAATAATCAGAAAAAGCTCTATACTGCCAAACTATTGGGATGCCCCAATCTGATATCTCAAAATATATTCTACTAATACAAACTGCAATTTATGATATAATGAGTTTAGTGTTCCTTTAAACTGTTATTTGTTTTTGGTTTTCCCAAGTTTAATGGAAACGATAATACAAGCCCCCCTTATGCCGCGTACACACGAGCGGACTTTACGGCAGACTTTGCCCGGCGGACGGGATTTCGTCAGACAATTCGATCGTGTGTGGGCTCCAGCGGACTTTGTTTTCTCAAAAGTTGGACGGACTTAGATTTGAAACATGTTTTAAATCAGTCCGGTCGAAAAGTCCGCTCGTCTGTATGCTAGTTCGACAGACAAAAAGCCACGCTAGGGCAGCTATTGGCTACTGGCTATGAACTTCCTTGTTTTAGTCCGGTCGCACGTCATCACGTCATCATTTGACAGACTTTGATTGTGTGTAGGCAAGTCCGTTCATTCAGAAAGTCCGTCGAAAAGTCCGCCGAGCAAAGTCTGCTGTAAAGTCCGCTCGTGTGTACGAGGCATTAGAGTTTTGAAGTTCATCCCTTTAGTGGGCTAGGTCACCTGCAGGTTGAGAAGGCTGCCAAAATCCAACAACTATAGTATTTCCTGAGTGTCAGGAGCAATCAAACTGTTTTTATAATGGCATGTGCTGAAATCACAGTATATATTTTTTATATATGCCAATCTAAATGTTCATCACATAAGAAGAAATGTGTAAACTACAGTTTCTTGATTGTAATCACCTTATTGGGCCAACAGTATAGATCCAGTCCGTCCTTTGTATAATGCTCACTTACTTATAATTGATTGGATATCATATTGTTGCAAATATATTGCACATGATTATTTTTAATTCACTGGACCACAGATAATGGCAGTGTTTAACTATAAGGAAATTATAAATATATTTGTTAATAATCCAGTGAACCTCACTTTATCACAGTCATATTGGTTTAATCCCAGCTTTGGGAAATTTGGAAATTCTCCTATGCAGTGAGACTGTGCCCTGACTGCAAGAGTTAACTGCTGGTTTAGGTCTAGGGGGCATGGAAAAGATGTACTTACCCAATTCTCTACTCTTCCACATGACTAGACTGGTCTCCGCAGTGAAATCTCCCACAGTAGTCTATGGTCCTTGCTTCATTAGGAGCAAGGCAGTGTCCACAGCCCTGCATAGGATATGATGGGATTGAGAGAGAGTCCACCAATGAAGCCTGGAGGAGCGAAGTCTGTCAGGAGAGTGGAGGATCGGGTAAGCAGTGGTGTCGCTAGGGGGTTGCTAATGGGGCTAGAGCCCTGAATCTGGGGCCCATAGCCCCGAGTCTCTCATCGGGTGCAGCGGTGCAATCAGCGTCGGATGTGGGCGCCAAGCAGATAACCATTATCTCAGCACGTTCTACTTTGTTTTGCCACTGGGCATTGGTTGCTAGAACCGCCTGGCATGCGAACCTGAGTGACACAGCGTGAGCCCGAGGCACAAGCTTTCAGAGCGGAGCTCCGCGCCATGTGGTTTAGCTATGCTCACCTCCAATGTACCATGTCCGCACAGCCTCTGACATCTCCTGTACCATGTCTGCACAGCCCCTGCATCTCCTGTACCATGTCCGCACAGCCTCTGACATCTCCCCTACCATGTCCGCATAGCCTATGACCACCTCCTGTACCATGTCCGCACAGCCTCTGACATCTCCCCTACCATGTCCGCATAGCCTATGACCACCTCCTGTACCATGTCCGCAGCCTTTGCATCTCTTCCTGTACCATGCTCGCAGCCTCTGCACAGGGCTATCTTTAAGACAGGGCAAAAGGGCAGCTTCCCTGGGCCCTGTCATTGTTGTGGGGCCCAAAGCAGCTGCCTCATACTTGCCAACTATCCCAGTTTAAATTCCCTCCTCCCTTGAGGTTTTAGTCTTGTGCTGTGTCCTGATTTCTCAGTGTGAAGTTCTGTTACTAATGCTGCCCAGCTCTGCCCTATTGTTGTGTACAGATGATTCACCTGCAGACCCTGTGTTTACCGGCATTGATATGTAAATAGTGGTGGATCGGCAGCATTCATATGTAAATAGAGGCGGTATTCATATATATATATATATCATGCTTCCCTGAGGTCATGTCCACCATCACCTATACTGCATGCTTCCCACTGGGGAGATAAAGGAGCATGCTTGAAAGTCCTGCCTACAACTGTGATCATTAAGCCTACCATCAGCCTGTTCTGCAAAGGTAAGCAAATTAGTGGGGGGGAGAGTAGTGCGGGGCGTGCAGAGGTAGGGAGAGAAGGAATTACAGTTTGGGGTGCACAGGTGAGCAAGGAGGAAATATATGGAGGTAAGGAAGGTGGGTGCAAAGATGAGCAGAGGAGGCAGGTAGAGTTAAAGGGGAGGGGGATTGTAGTGGCGAGGATGGGGTGCAGAGGTTAGCAGGGGTTTTAGGATGCAAAGGCGTACTGACAGGGTGGATAAAGATGTAGGGCAGCCCATTCATTTCAAGTGTGGAAGAAAGTCCCAAACCATTTTTCAAAATTACACATGTTAGCAGATGCATGAGGGTGTCATTAACAATTAATGGCACTGCTGTGTATCTGCTAAAGGGCAGCACGTTTCTGTGGTGTCAGGAAAGCTATATTGCATGCGTTCCCGACACACACAAATGTGAACACAGGCTAAATGTTTCAGTTACATTGGTGGTCAGTGTAAATTACATTACATCATTACATTGGGGCTTGGTGTAAAATCCTTTCATTCACACTGGTGGCCAGTGTGAATGTCCCCCTTACATTGGTGGTCAGTGTAAATCCCTCTTTACATTGGAGGTTACCGTGAATGCTTCTATTAAATTCGTGGTCAGTGTAAATCCCTATTACATTGGTGGCCAGTGTTGAAACTCTTTATATTGATAGTCGGTAAAAAAAAAAAAAAAAAAAAAAACGCATTGCCATTGATCACACCCTCCCCCCAGCACTGCCACTGATCCCAGGAATTCTAGGATCCCTAGGAGTTTTCTGTCTATTAATGGGTCCCCTCACCTCCCCAGTCCATGGTGTGCAGGCAGTGAGGAGATGATGTGCTGTAACCTCTAGCAATCAATCAGTAAGCAGTAATGATGTGCAGCAACCTCTAGCAACCAATCAGTGAGCACAGCCTCTGCATCTCCTGTACCATGTCCGCACAGCCTCTACATCGCCTCCTGTACCATGTATATATATATATATATATATATATATATATATATATATATATACACACACACACATACACACACACACACATGTATATTATATACATGTGTATGCCCTCCCAAGTGTATGACTTTCTTTACTTTGCTGCTATGGGTTCTAGCCCCAGATCTTTTGTAGACCTAGCAACGCCCCTGCAGGTAAGTAAAAAACCTTTAGTCTCTCCTAGGCCTAAATGAGCAGTTAACCCCTGCAGTGCAGGCACAACGCCACAGAAGGGAGAAATTTTCTAATTTCCCAGCGTTGGGTTTTAGAACAATGATAATGCTATGTTAGAGTCTTCTTTAGGGTACTTTGTACTGGTAAGAAGCATACAGTTTCTGCAAGCTTGACTTAACCATTGAAAAACATGTTAAATGAATGTGTAGCTGCCTTCTCACCCACGTTTCTTTCCAGTAAGTAGGACTGTAGGTCACAGAATGTATGGTTTAGTGGATGAGTGACATTTATATTGATGACGCACAACAGAGTTTTATAAGTGCTCTGTGCCAGCATATTGTAGATACCTATATTTGGCCTTTACTAAGTCTTCAGTCAACTACAAGTACTTAGCCTTCAAAGCGTGCCTTGCATTAGCATGTAAGATCTGCTTATCTGGGAGTCACTCACTGCCTGACTAAACACTGTTTAGTAAAGGGCATAGAAAGTATGCACAGAAGAAAAAAAATTTAAAAAATACTTGCCTTCGTGGCTTCTGGTTACGTTCTTTAGGCAACGGTGATGTTGTTGTGCCACACCTCAAGGTCTTGGGAAAGATGAAGATCCTAAATCTCATGAGAAGATGCTTCAGCCATATGCAGATGCATTTTTTTATGGGATTTTGAATCCTCAGCTTTTGCAGCATCCAGTGATATCACAGGCCCCTCACGAGGGTTGGAGGAGTGGTTCCCCTGTATTAGTGGGAAGAATGGTGCCCTGTGTCAGTGGGAGGAATGAAACCCCTGTGTTAGTGGTCATTGGACACAAAAGTGCCCCTGTGTTAGGGGTGAGTGGACAGAATGGTGCCCCTGTGTCAATTTGAGGAATGGTGCCCTTTGTCTGTGGGAGGAATGGTGCCCTTGTGTTAGTGGTCAGTGGACAAAATGATGCCCCTGTGTTAGTGGTCAGTATACGGAATGGTGCCCCTGTGTTAGTGGGCAATGGCCAAAATGGTGCCCCTGTGTTAGTGGTCAGTATACAGAATGGTGCCCCTGTGTTAGTGGCCAGTTTACGGAATAGTGCCCCTGTGTTAGTGGTTAGTATACGGAATGGTGCCCCTGTGTTAGTGGTCAGTATACGGAATGGTGCCCCTGTGTTAGTGGTCAGTATACGGAATGGTGCCCCTGTGTTAGTGGTCAGTATACGGAATGGTGCCCCTGTGTTAGTGGGCAATGGACAAAATGGTGCCCCTGTGTTAGTGGTCAGTATACAGAATGGTGCCCCTGTGTTAGTGGTCAGTTTACGGAATAGTGCCCCTGTGTTAGTGGTTAGTATACGGAATGGAGCCCCTGTGTTAGTGGTCAGTATACGGAATGGTGCCCCTGTGTTAGTGGTCAGTATACGGAATGGTGCCCCTGTGTTAGTGGTCAGTATATGGAATGGTGCCCCTGTGTTAGTGGTCAGTATATGGAATGGTGCCCCTGTGTTAGTGGTCAGTATACGGAATGGTGCCCCTGTGTTAGTGGGCAATGGACAAAATGGTGCCCCTGTGTTAGTGGTCAGTATACAGAATGGTGCCCCTGTGTTAGTGGTCAGTTTACGGAATAGTGCCCCTGTGTTAGTGGTTAGTATACGGAATGGAGCCCCTGTGTTAGTGGTCAGTATACGGAATGGTGCCCCTGTGTCAGTGGTCAGTATACGGAATGGTGCCCCTGTGTTAGTGGTCAGTATACGGAATGGTGCCCCTGTGTTAGTGGTCAGTATATGGAATGGTGCCCCTGTGTTAGTGGTCAGTATATGGAATGGTGCCCCTGTGTTAGTGGTCAGTATATGGAATGGTGCCCCTGTGTTAGTGGTCAGTATACGGAATGGTGCCCCTGTGTTAGTGGTCAGTATACGGAATGGTGTCCCTGTGTTAGTGGTCAGTATACGGAATGGTGTCCCTGTGTTAGTGGTTAGTATACGGAATGGTGCCCCTGTGTTAGTGGTCAGTATATGGAATGGTGTCCCTGTGTTAGTGGTTAGTATACGGAATGGTGCCCCTGTGTTAGTGGTCAGTATACAGAAAGGTGCCCCTGTGTTAGTGGTCAGTGGACAAAATGGTGCCCCTGTGTTAGTGGTCGGTGGACAAAATGGTGCCTCTGTGTTAGTGGTCAGTGGGAGGAATAGTATCAGTTAAAACAATCAAACCCCTGTGTCAGTGGGAGAAAGGTGCCTTTGTGTCAGTGGGAAATGGTGTCCCCCCAGCATTGGTGTTCAGTGCAACTTACTATGCAAGATCCATATCCTGCGCCACTCTTCTGGACACCTCCTGGACAATACAGGTACCTTCAGGAACAAGGGGAGCATTTTGCCTGATGGTGCCTGATACATTGCTGGGTGTTGAAAGACTCTGCGCTCCAGCGCCTACCACTCTGCATACAACAGCGCCCTCACCGTGGCTTGCAGTGAAAAAGCCTTGCATTCTGGCCTTCTTATAGCAGACACTGGTATAGGGCAACCATTGGGCTGTAACTGGCCTGCGGGATTGATGCTGTATTCTGTCCTGTTTTCTGTTGCAACTAATGAGATTCAACCCTGCATTAGAATAAGATAGTTTAAGAAATAAAGTTTCAATCTGATTCCTCTATTGGACAATACCAACAAGTGCTACTTGAGCCTTGCAGATAAATAAGGCCCATTAAAATGTCTCATTTCCTATCGGATGTAGAGCCTTTGATATGTAAAAATCACCTTGTTATACTTCTAACCAACAAATGGGTCTCAGGTGCATAGAATCCTATTAACGGTATTCTTTTCTGAAAAAAAAAAAAAAAAGCAGAAGCATAATTCCGGGGCCACGGCTCTGGGGCAAGCAATCTGTTGACCTGAATAACTCTCCAAAATTTCAATAGATAATATATTCTCTGCATAGTCTAAGAAGCTTGTTGTAAACCAGCAGAAGGAAGTAGCTAATATAGCAGATAAGTAGCAGTATAGCATTTCCAGCTGTCATACCAACACTAGGGTGTCTACTTAGAATTCTTTTCACGCAACTCTTACCCAGGATTCACACAATTTTCCAAAACAAAAGTCTGAAGTTTGGGTGAAAGTTTCTTGAATCTTGTGTGAAAACATTAAAGATGGAAACAGACAGAATATGCAGTGTAGGCATTATTGGCTTTTGTCAATGGTTATATAGTTAGTCAGGTTGAAAAAAGACACAAGTCCATCTAAGTTCAACCAATAAAAAATAAAAATAATAAAAAAATACAATCCCATATACACAATCCTTCACCCACAGTTGATCCTGAGGAAGGCGAAAAACCCCAGCAAAGCATGATCCAATTTGCTACAGTACAGGAAAGAATTTCTTCCTGATCCCCTGAGAGTCAATTGGATATTCCCTGGATCAACTTTACCTATAAATGTTAGTATCCAGTTATATTATTTACATTAAGAAAAGAATCCAGGCCTTTTTAAAAGCAATATACTGAGCTGGCCACAGTGGCGTCACTAGGGTTGGTGTCACCCGGTGCGAAAAAAAAATTGGTGTCACCCCCCTCCACCTAACTACAGACCCCCCCTCCCACAATTTAGACCCCCCACATTAAGTACAGACCCCCCTTCCTCAGTATAGACCCCCCCACTAAGTACAGACCCCCCCTCTCAGTTCAAACCCCCCTCCATCAGTATAGACCTCCCGACTCAGTATAGACCCCCCTCAGTACAGACCCGCCCATCAATATAGACACCCCCTCTCAGTGCAGAACCCCCATCGGTATAGACACCCCCCAGTGCAGACCCTCTCATCAGTATATATACCCCACTCAGTGCAGACCCCCCATCAGTATAGACACCCACCCCTCAGTGCAGACCCCTCATCAGTATAGACACCCCCCCAGTGCAGACCCCCATCAGTATATACACCTCCCCTCAGTTGAGACCCCCCATCAGTATAGACACCCCCCTCAGTGCAGACGTACTTCAGTATAGACACCCCCCTCAGTGCAGACCCCCATCAGTGCAGACCCCCCCATCAGTATAGACACCCCCAGTGCAGAACCTCCATCAGTATAGATCCCCCTCAGTGCAGACCCCCATCAATATAGGCACCCCCCATCAGTGCACACCCTCCCTCAGTGCAGACCCCCCATCTGTATAGACACCCCCCAGTGCAGACCCCCCATCAGTATAGACACCCCCCAGTGCAGACCCCCACATCAGTATAGACACCCCCAGTGCAGACCCCCATGAGTATAGACCCCTCCTCAATGCAGACACCCCCATCAGTATAGACACCCCCCTCAGTGCAGACCCCCCATCAGTGCAGACCCCCCCATCAGTATAGACACCCCCCATCAGTGCAGACCCCCCATCAGTATAGACACCCCCATCAGTATAGACACCTCCCAAGTGCAGACCCCCCATTAAAATAGACACCCCCCCTCAGTGCAGACCCACTCATGAGTATAGACACCCCTCTCCCCTCCTATAGTGCCTCCCCTGCACATGTCCATTTACACATAATAAAGTGTACAGACCTCAGAACAACGCGGACGGATATACACAGCGGTGCGTGTCCCTTGGGCTCCTCCTGTGTGGATGTAAACAGAAAGGAGGGGGAGGCGGCTTCGGTCCGCTCCGCTGAGGGACACAGCCGCACGACCTGAGAAGCGCAGATCAGGGCAGCGGCCGGTGTTAGCGGTGCCGCTACCCATGGGTGTCACCCCTCGCCCACATCCCCCCCCAGCGACACCACTGGCTGGAGGGAATCTATTACACATTTTCACAGCTCTTACTGTGACGAGACCTTTCCATATTTGGAGATGAAATCTCTTTTCTTTCAGATGTAAAGAGTGCCGCCGTTTTTTTATTTTTTGCGCTATAAACAAAAAAAGAGCGACAATTTTGTAATAAAAACAATATTTTTTACTTTCTGCTATAATACATATCCAATAAAAAAATGTAAAAACTCAAATGTCTTCATAAATTTAAGCCAATATGTATTCAGCTACATATTTTTTTTTTTAAAAATCCCAATAAGTGTACAGTATATTGATTGGTTTGCGCAAAAGTTATCGCGTCTACAAGCGATCATAGATTTTTAGCGGGACTGTGACCATGCGGCGGACAAATCGGACACCTAATTGACACTTTTGACACTTTTTGGGGGGCCAGTAACACTAATACAGTTATCAGTGCTAAAAATATTCACTGTTACTGTACTAATGACACTGGCTGGGAAGGGGTTAACACCAGGGGCAATCAAAGGGTTAAGTATGTGCCTAGGGGGTGTTTTCTAACTGTATGGGGGATGGTTTGATTGGGCAAAGAAAGAGATCTGTGTTCCTGCTTAGCAGAAACACAAGAGCTTTCTCTTTCCCTCTGACAGAATGGTGATCTGCCTTGTTTATATAGGCAGATCGCTGTTCTGCCTCTTCCGGGAACGATCGTGGGTGGCCGGCGGACATCGGGTTCGCCAGACCTGCTGATTGGCTCCCCCTCTGGCCAATCAGTGCCCGATCGCGCCTCCGACAGGGCGCGTGCGCCCCCCAGAGCTACTGCATGGAACGACGTACAGGTACAGCTTTTTTGACCCCCCCCCATTGTGGTAACCATTAGTGTTCTCACCACACAGAAACTCTGATGATGTCCCTCTAGCGATCACATGGACAGAAGGGATGGGGATTCAGCTCCTGGATGAAGTCAGGTGAAAGGCAGCCTGCTAACCTCTGGACTCTCAAGCCTGTACTTGTTGGTGATCCTCTTCTTGTGGCTCTTCCCTATATTGCACTGCCACTAAAGCATAACAGGTCTGTCCACAACAGAAGCCTTGTGGTCTCTTCCTTGACTGCAGCACTGGATCGGAAGCACAATAAATGGACCTGGGCCCTCAGCACACGCATCCCAAGGTCAGCACACATCATCTCTCACTCCTGTACATGGCTTCTGGTCACTCTACCCAGGACAGGACAACATTAGCGGCCCTACAGGTTCTCTGACAGCTCAATCCATAGGCTCCTGGCAGGCACCACACAATGGGCAGACTAGCCCCTGAGCCCAGTCCCTGTAGCTCTCAGCCATTCATCTTCCTGGCAGCACAATACATATTTAGGAATCCCTCTCAGTTCGTGGCTACCCACACTTGCTTGTGGTGGAAGCCAATCAATGTCCTTATGTGTCCTCCCCTCTCCCTGCACTCAATGCCAGAAATGTCCTGTGGCGGCCAGGAGGAACGTTCTGCCAGGTGGTTTAATGGTGCCATCGGCATCACACATGGTACCTTGGATAACATGGTCCACAGATAACATGGCACTAAGGATAATGGGGCACCCCAGGTAACAGGTCACCCAGCACAACATGGTACTATGGATAACAGGTCACCACAGATAAGAAGACACCCTGGATAATGGGGCACCAATGGTAACAAGACACTCCAGAACATGGGGCACTATGGATAATGTGATACCATAGTTAACAGGGAACCTCAGGAAAAACAAGACACCCCAGATAATAGGGCACCAAGAAAAACAAGACACCATAGAAAATGGGGCACTATGAATACCATACCTCCAGATAACAGGGCACCATAAATAATAGGTATTCTGCAGGGACTTTAAAGCATGTACAGGCACCTAGTGCTTTGGGAATCCTTTGTCATGTATCTCATGTTTTTATTAATCAAAGATTGTATATAGATTTATCGATAGTGTAAAAACAACTATTAAATACCATAGTTTAAAAGCTTAAAAAAAATAAAAACAGAATAAAATTTACTAAAACCATTGTAGATAACCTAGGTAGGATAACTGTCATGAAAAATATGTTATTCTGGTCATTTATGATGATGCAGGCCCAGCTGATCAGACAAAGTGACAGTTACAATTGTTGGGACAAGCTAGAAAATTGACAGGGGTGCTTATAGTCTCTTTTTCCGCATAGTTTAAGGCTTTAACCACACCTTTCCATGCATATTTTCATGCACTTTTATAAGCAACAACAATCATGTATTTTCATGGTCTACCTTTGTCATCAATAGGCCCTTGGATGCTTTCATGTATCAAAAAACAGATAACCCACATCAATGCATCATACATACAGTAAACTAGTGCTATTTTAAAACAATGGGTAACCTGTGTCTAGGGCTTACCCTGGAGGAGCCTTGAGAATCAGACAGGTTCTCCCAAAGTTGTACAGAGGCTGCCGGTCACACAAGCTCAGTCCCACATACACTGATAATTTAGGCTCAGTCTAGGGGATGTCTTTTTAGTATTTATTGCTGAAGAACTTTAACAAGAGAGGGATTTAGGATTATGGGATGCTCCAAAATGATTAGTAGCAATAATGGGAGGACACATTTCTCACTAATCTTCTAATACCAGTTTTTCCTGGTGGTAACAGGGAATGGCCAGTATATCTAGGACTCTACAGAAGCAATCCATATAGCCACTTCTGGCACTCAGTTCTCTACTAGCACTTGCACAACTAATAGTCCACAGCAAGGTCTTTACTCATTGTGTCACAGGAACTGTCTTCCACCCAGCATCCACAGGTAGATCCTCAGTGAGGGAGATAACAAGATCCTTGTCCAGACCTAGACTTTCATATAGTGCCCTCCAACAAATATCTATTGGCAATCTTCTCCAGGCCCTCGGCTCAGCAGCTGCTGAGGCCCAAACTGCAATCTCCTGTCTCCAGGGGCAGCAGCCCCAAGGGGACTTGAACCCTCTCTTGAGGGAAGATAACATTCTGGCAAGGCTTCCAAAACACCTCCCCAGCCACCTTAAGGATGCCTCCCTCCAGAGATTTGCTGGGGCATGATAAATATTCATACTGATCATTTGAATCTCTGGCCTATGCTCTGGAAACTTCTTTCAGAGACAGGTGGGAGGAATCAAACTGTCAGCTCAGGAAACCCTAATTAGACTAAAACTATCACCTCACCACTCACTACAATGAAGCTCAAAAATGAAATTTAACCTAGCAGCCTAACTAGAGGAGGGTGCTACACCTGTTTAGGCAGGGCTTGGGGCTGTGGTGCCCAACCTGGTAGAGATCACACATACACAGCCCGTGATGTTGTATAATATCTTGTATATTGTAATAAGGTTAACTGAGATATTTGCAGATATTAGCTATAGGCACTGTTATTCAAGTGAATGAATGTAAATATTAAACTCAGCGTTGCTCCGATAAAACAAAGAATAATAAAATATCATATAAAGTGTCTACATTAATATAATCAATCTCATAGGATTAACAATATAAAGTGCTCAGTGCAAATATAGTGCAAATATAGTGCAAACATCTAAGGTGCAATCATATAAAGTCCATCCATATAATTATATGGTGTGCTGAGCTTATGCAACTTATACGGCTGGTGCAGACCTTGGTGACCCTCCGTGCTCCCCTCCTGGGTCCCCACTCACCAATAGGGATGAGCTTCGAGTTCGAGTCGAACTCATGTTCGACTCGAACATTAGCTGTTCGCAAGTTCGCCGAACACCGAACAATTTGGGGTGTTCGCGGCAAATTCGAATGCCGCGGAACACCCTTTAAAAGTCTATGGGAGAAATCAAAAGTGCTAATTTTAAAGGCTTATATGCAAGTTATTGTCATAAAAAGTGTTTGGGGACCTGGGTCCTGCCCCAGGGGACATGGATCAATGCAAAAAAAAGTTTTAAAAACGGCCGTTTTTTCAGGAGCAGTGATTTTAATAATGCTTAAAGTCAATCAATAAAAGTGTAATATCCCTTTAAATTTCGTACCTGGGGGGTGTCTATAGTATGCCTGTAAAGGGGCGCATGTTTCCCGTGTTTAGAACAGTCTGACAGCAAAATGACATTTGGAAGGAAAAAACACATTTAAAACTACCCGCGGCTATTGCATTGCCGACAATACACATAGAAGTTCATTGATAAAAACGGCATGGGAATTCCCCCCAGGGAAACCCCGAACCAAAATTAAAAAAAAAAAAAATGACGTGGGGGGTCCCCCTAAATTCCATACCAGGCCCTTCAGGTCTGGTATGGATATTAAGGGGAACCCCGGCCAAAATTTTAAAAAAAATATGACGTGGGGTTCCCCCTAAATTCCATACCAGACCCTTCAGGTCTGGTATGGATTTTAAGGGGAACCCCGCGCCAAAAAAAAAAAAAAAAAAACGGCGTGGGGTTCCCCCAAAAATCCATACCAGACCCTTATCCGAGCACGCAACCTGGCAGGCCGCAGGAAAAGAGGTGACCAACCGTGGCCGGTGGTTGTGGGGGTCTGCGGGCGGGGGGCTTATCGGAATCTGGAAGCCCCCTTTAACAAGGGGACCCCCAGATCCTGGCCCCCCCCCTGTGTGAAATGGTAAGGGGGTACTTACCCCTACCATTTCACTAAAAAACTGTCAAAATAGTTAAAAATGACAAGAGACAGTTTTTGACAATTCCTTTATTTAAATGCTTCTTCTATCTTCCTTCATCTTCTTCTTCTTCTGGTTCTTCTGGCTCTTCTGGTTCTTCCTCCGGCGTTCTCGTCCAGCATCTTCTCCGCGGCATCTTCTATCTTCTTCTCCTCGGGCCGCTCCGCACCCATGGCATGAGGGGAGGCTCCCGCTCTTCTCTTCATCTTCTTCTTCATCCTCTTCTCTTCTTCATCTTCTTCATCTTCATCTTCATCTTCTCTTCTTTTCTTCTGCGGGCCGCTCCGCATCCATGCATGGAGGGAGGCTCCCGCTGTGTGACGGCGTCTCCTCGTCTGACGGTTCTTAAATAACGGGGGGCGGGGCCACCCGGTGACCCCGCCCCCCTCTGATGCACGGGACATGACGGGACTTCCCTGTGGCATTCCCCGTGAGCCTCCCTCCATGCATGGATGCGGAGCGGCCCGGAGAAGAAAAGAAGAGAAGATGAAGATGAAGAAGATGAAGAAGATGAAGAAGAGAAGAGGATGAAGAAGAAGATGAAGAGAAGAGCGGGAGCCTCCCCTCATGCCATGGGTGCGGAGCGGCCCGAGGAGAAGAAGATAGAAGACGCCGCGGAGAAGATGCTGGACGAGAACGCCGGAGGAAGAACCAGAAGAGTCAGAAGAACCAGAAGAAGAAGAAGATGAAGGAAGATAGAAGAAGCATTTAAATAAAGGAATTGTCAAAAACTGTCTCTTGTCATTTTTAACTATTTTGACAGTTTTTTAGTGAAATGGTAGGGGTAAGTACCCCCTTACCATTTCACACAGGGGGGGGCCGGGATCTGGGGGTCCCCTTGTTAAAGGGGGCTTCCAGATTCCGATAAGCCCCCCGCCCGCAGACCCCCACAACCACCGGCCACGGTTGTGGGGATGAGGCCCTTGTCCTCATCAACATGGGGACAAGGTGTTTTGGGGGGCTACCCCAAAGCACCCTCCCAATGTTGAGGGCATGTGGCCTGGTACGGTTCAGGAGGGGGGGGGCCGCACTCTCGTCCCCCCCTCTTTTCCTGCGGCCTGCCAGGTTGCGTGCTCGGATAAGGGTCTGGTATGGATTTTTGGGGGGACCCCACGCCGTTTTTTTTTTTTTTTTTGGCGCGGGGTTCCCCTTAAAATCCATACCAGACCTGAAGGGTCTGGTATGGAATTTAGGGGGAACCCCACGTCATTTTTTTTTAAAATTTTGGCCGGGGTTCCCCTTAATATCCATACCAGACCTGAAGGGCCTGGTATGGAATTTAGGGGGACCCCCCCCACGTCATTTTTTTTTTTTTTAATTTTGGTTCGGGGTTTCCCTGGGGGGAATTCCCATGCCGTTTTTATCAATGAACTTCTATGTGTATTGTCGGCAATGCAATAGCCGCGGGTAGTTTTAAATGTGTTTTTTCCTTCCAAATGTCATTTTGCTGTCAGACTGTTCTAAACACGGGAAACATGCGCCCCTTTACAGGCATACTATAGACACCCCCCAGGTACGAAATTTAAAGGGATATTACACTTTTATTGTTTGACTTTAAGCATTATTAAAATCACTGCTCCTGAAAAAACGGCCGTTTTTAAAACTTTTTTTTGCATTGATCCATGTCCCCTGGGGCAGGACCCAGGTCCCCAAACACTTTTTATGACAAAAACTTGCATATTAGCCTTTAAAATTAGCACTTTTGATTATTCATGTTCGTGTCCCATAGACTTTAACGGTGTTCGCGTGTTCGAGCGAACTTTTTTCCTGTTCGCATGTTCTGGTGCGAACCGAACAGGGGGGTGTTCGGCTCATCCCTACTCACCAACAATAATCTTTAAACACGCCTGGTATACAAGTTGAAATATCGTCTTCCACCAATAACTGGGACTGCTGGATGTATTCTGTATATAGGTGAAGGTATCACCCTTCTTCCACTGATGAGCTCAAAGAGACGTCAGGTATATCCTATGTCCAGATGAACATATCACCTTCCAACCTCTCCCAGTGGTATATCCATATACTAGACGTATGGCAATGAAGAGAAAATGATATATAGTGTAATGTAATACTGCTAAATTTATTTGTTAAAAGCCTAAATCATTACACTTACATCAAAAGATTAAAGCCATGCAAAAAAAAACAAAACGCTGCATTGGCGTGCAAACAACCGTCACTAGGTCTCCTCCGCTTGACGCGTTTCGCCCCTCCCACTGGGCATCTTTAGAAGCTGGAGGTGCCCAGTATTATGTATTAAGTCCTGCCTACTACACCCGGTTACTCCTCTCATTGTATGCACAGTATAAATTCAGCCACTTCCTGTTTCTGCCAGAACTGGAACTGTTGTTACCGTCATCTTAGTACTCCCATAGACTTTGTTGCGCAGTATAAATTCACCCACTTCCTGTTTCCGCCAGAACTGGAAGTGATGTTACTGCCATCTTAGTACTCCTATAGACTTCATTGGAGTGTGTATGTTATGTTCAGTGACTTCCTGTTTCCTCTCACTACACCCAACAATGTGTGTACTCGGTGTGGGGTCACTTCCTGCTTTCACAGGAAGTGTCCATGTTGTTATTTATTCTTTATCCTTACACCCAACAATATAAGTGTCTTATGTGAGATCACTTCCTATGACCGCAGGGAGTGTGTATGCAGGGAGTGTGTATGCCGCCATTTTGGTGCTTACATAGAGCCCTTATCAATGTATATGACATGCTTAGTTATCTGTCATTTATGTAGGAAAAAGCATATATGTCATTCCAGTACTCCTACTGTGTATCTATCGGGTATTGCTGTTATAAAGTCATAGAGTCTCATCTTAACTCAATACCACAAAAGATATCTAGAAACTCCCCACTAGTACAAGCTAGGGACTATGCAACCAATACAATATTATGCTTTACATATCAATGTCTCTGATGGTCCTATGTTACAATCATCATTACAACAAATACAATCTAGTGCATTTTACCAACCAATAACATGTTCAGATTAGTTGACAACATTAAAAATTTAAATTAAATTTAAAAATACTAAACATATCTTTTAATAATTACCTATAAAACAATTGACATCTAGATCTACATTTAACCCTTTCAGTGTTAGTGACTGTAATTGGTATATCCATTGGGTTTCATTTTGTGAGATAGCCTGTTTCATATGAGTGCCCCTCCAGTGTCTCTCTACTCTATCAATGCCACAAAAAGACAATTTAGAAGGATCCCTATTGTGGAATCTCCTAAAGTGGTATGATAAACTATGCTTTCGAAAGCCCTTTTTTATGTTATTGATGTGTTCTCGTAGTCTTACGTTCATTTCTCTGGTGGTTCTACCCACATATTGGAGACCACACTCGCATTCCAAGGGGTATGTGACGTGTGTGGTACCACATGTGATGAATTTGGGTATTTCATATACTTGTCCAGTGGCTCTGGATTGGAAATGTGTTGTTTTATTCTTTCCTTTCTTACAAGTTCTACATGTCAAACATTTACCACATTCAAAAAATCCTGATCTGATAAAAAAAAAGTGACCATTTTCTTAGGAGGGTCAGGAATACCTTTAACAATTCTATCCTTCAATGTCGGTGACATCTGTAAATGAATTTCGGTTGTTTGGGTAATGTTTTGACTAGCACGGGATCCCTGAGCAGAACGGGCCAATGTGTGTTGATTATCTTTTCTATTTGTTTATGTTGTCTATTAAACTCTGTGCAGAAGGTTAACTCATATTCCTCTTTCTTTGTTGTTTTGGGGGTAAGTAATTCTTTTTTATCCACTAGTTCTACTTCATTTTGTATTTTAATGAGCTGTGGGCGTTTGTATCCCTTTTGCTCAAATCTGTCTAATAACATGTTGGATTGTACTTGGTTATCTTCTTGGTGATCACAATTTTCTTTTCACTCTCATTAACTGGCTTTTAGGTATACCTGAAATCCATTTAGGATGGTGACCACTTGAGGTGGGAACATAACTTTTTCCTGTCTGTGTTTTTAAAAAATGTGCATGTATATACACTGTTTCCTTGTTTAAAAATGTCTAACTCCAATAATTTATTTTTCTTTACTATAACCCGCCATGAAAGAGATGTTTTACTTATTGATATTAATATGTTATAAAAATTCTTCCAATGTGCTCCCTTCCAGATTAAAAAAAATGTCATCAATATACCTTCTATAGATTTTAAATCCCGGGATATTCCTTCCAAATATTTCTTCTGACTCCCACTTGCTCATAAATATGTTTGCCACGTGGGAGCATATTTTGCTCTCATGGCGACACCCTTTATTTGTTTATAGAATTGTTTGTCGTGTCAAAAGTAGTTATTTTCCATTGCTAATTTTAATGTGTCCAGCATAAATTCTGTTTGAGTGTTTGTTTTGGAATGCAGAGCCCATTTATTCTTTATTCTCAATTTATGCTGGATACATTAAAATTACAAACATAATTCACCCATAATTCACCCACTTCCTGTTCCGATGGAAACAGGAAGTGGCTGAATTTATACTGCGCATAGTGTACAATGAGAGAATTAGGAGTAACCGGGTGTAGTAGGTGGGACTTAACCACTTCAGCCCTGGAAGGTTTTACCCCCTTCCTGACCAGAGCACTTTTTACAATTCGGCACTGCGTCGCTTTAACTGCTAATTGCGCGGTCATGCAATGCTGTACCCAAACGAAATTTGCGTCCTTTTCTTCCCACAAATAGAGCTTTCTTTTGATGGTATTTGATCACCTCTGCCGTTTTTATTTTTTGCGCTATACACGGAAAAAGACCGAAAATTTTGAAAAAAAATGATATTTTCTACTTTTTGTTCTAAAAAAAATCCAATAAACTCAATTTTAGTCATACATTTAGGCCAAAATGTATTCGGCCACATGTCTTTGGTAAAAAAAATGTCAATAAGTGTATATTTATTGGTTTGCGCAAAAGTTATAGCGCCTACAAACTAGGGTACATTTTCTGGAATTTACACAGCCTTTAATTTATGACTGCCTATGTCGTTTCTTGAGGTGCTAAAATGGCAGGGCAGTACAAAACCCCCACAAATGACCCCATTTTGGAAAGTAGACACCCCAAGGAAATTGCTGAGAGGCATGTTGAGCCCATTGAATATTCATTTTTTTTGTCCCAAGTGATTGAATAATGACAAAAAAAAAAAAAAAATTACAAAAAGTTGTCACTAAATGATATATTGCTCACACAGGCCATGGGCATATGTGGAATTGCACCCCAAAATACATTTAGCTGCTTCTCCTGAGTATGGGGATACCACATGTGTGGGACTTTTTGGGAGCCTAGCCGCGTACGGGGCCCCGAAAACCAATCACTGCCTTCAGGATTTCTAAGGGCGTACATTTTTGATTTTACTCCTCACTACCTATCACAGTTTTGAAGGCCATAAAATGCCCAGATGGCATAAAACCCCCCCAAATGACCCCATTTTGGAAAGTAGACACCCCAAGCTATTTGCTTTGAGGCATGTTGAGTCCATGGAATGTTTTATATTTTGACACAAGTTGCGGGAAAGTGACAAATTTTTTTTTTTTTTTTGCACAAAGTTGTCACTAAATGATATATTGCTCACACAGGCCATGGGCATATGTGGAATTGCACCCCAAAATACATTTAGCTGCTTCTCCTGAGTATGGGGATACCACATGTGTGGGACTTTTTGGGAGCCTAGCCGCGTACGGGGCCCCGAAAACCAATCACCGCCTTCAGGATTTCTAAGGGTGTAAATTTTTGATTTCACTCTTCACTGCCTATCACAGTTTCGGAGGCCATGGAATGCCCAGGTGGCACAAACCCCCCCCAAATGACCCCATTTTGGAAAGTAGACACCCCAAGCTATTTGCTGAGAGGCATGGTGAGTATTTTGCAGCTCTCATTTGTTTTTGAAAATAAAGAAAGACGAGAAAAAACTTTTTTTTTTTTCTTTTTTCAATTTTCAAAACTTTGTGACAAAAAGTGAGGTCTGCAAAATACTCACTATACCTCTCATCAAATAGCTTGGGGTGTCTACTTTCCAAAATGGGGTCATTTGGGGGGGTTTTTTGCCACCTGGGCATTCCATGGCCTCCGAAACTGTGATAGGCAGTGAAGAGTGAAATCAAAAATTTACGGCCTTAGAAAGCCTGGAGGCGGTGCTTGGTTTTTGGGGTCCCGTACGCGGCTAGGCTCCCAAAAAGTCTCACACATGTGGTATCCCCGTACTCAGGAGAAGCAACAGAATGCATTTTGGGGTGTAATTTCACATATTCCCATGGCATGTTTGAGCAATATATCATTTAGTGACAACTTTGCGCAAAAATAAATAAAAGAAATAAAAAATGTTCTCTTTCCCGCAACTTGTGTCACAATATAAAATATTCCATGGGCTCGACATGCCTCTCAGCAAATAGCTTGGGGTGTCTACTTTCCAAAATGGGGTCATTTGGGGGGGGTTTGAACTGTCCTGGCATTTTATGCACAACATTTAGAAGCTTATGTCACACATCACCCACTCTTCTAACCACTTGAAGACAAAGCCCTTTCTGACACTTTTTGATTACATAAAAAAATAATTTTTTTTGCAAGAAAATTACTTTGAACCCCCAAACATTATATATTTTTTTAAAGCAAATGCCCTACAGATTAAAATGGTGGGTGTTTCATTTTTTTTTTTCACACAGTATTTGTGCAGCGATTTTTCAAACGCATTTTTTGGAGAAAAAACACACTTTTTTACATTTTAATGCACTAAAACACACTATATTGCCCAAATGTTTGATGAAATAAAAAAGATGATCTTAGGCCGAGTACATGGATACCAAACATGACATGCTTTAAAATTGCGCACAAACGTGCAGTGGCGACAAACTAAATACATTTTTAAAAGCCTTTAAAAGCCTTTACAGGTTACCACTTTAGATTTACAGAGGAGGTCTACTGCTAAAATTACTGTCCTCGATCTGACGTTTGCGGTGATACCTCACATGCATGGTGCAATTGCTGTTTACATTTGACGCCAGACCGACGCTTGCGTTCACCTTAGCGCGAGAGCAGGGGGGACAGGGGTGCTTTTTTTTTTTTTTTTTTCTTTATTATTATTTTTTTTTTATCTTATTTTAAAACTGTTCCTTTCATTTTTTTTTTGTTTAAATCATTTTTATTGTTATCTCAGGGAATGTAAATATCCCCTATCATAGCAATAGGTAGTGACAGGTACTCTTTTTTGAAAAAATGGGGTCTATTAGACCCTAGATTTCTCCTCTGCCCTCAAAGCATCTGACCACACCAAGATCGGTGTGATAAAATGCTTTCCCAATTTCCCAATGGCGCTGTTTACATCCGGCGAAATCTAAGTCATAAAATGCTCGTAGCTTCCGGTTTCTTAGGCCATAGAGATGATTGGAGCCACTCTGGTCTCTGATCAGCTCTATGGTCAGCTGGCTGAATCACCGGCTGCATTCTCAGGTTCCCTGTTGAGACAGGAGAGCCAGAGAAAAACACGGAAGACGTTGGGGGGGGGGGCATTCCCTCCCACTGCTTGTAAAAGCAGTCTAGAGGCTAATTAGCCGCTAGGATTGCTTTTACATGAAATCCGACCGCTGGCTGAAAAGAATGATACCAAGATGATACCTAAACCTGCAAGCATCATTCTGGT
Source organism: Aquarana catesbeiana (assembly GCF_042186555.1). Taxonomy (NCBI): domain Eukaryota; kingdom Metazoa; phylum Chordata; class Amphibia; order Anura; family Ranidae; genus Aquarana; species Aquarana catesbeiana. Next base: position 610,912,743 of record NC_133328.1, on the reverse strand, counting down.
ATAACCACTCAAAGTCGTGAATGGCGTACCTGAAGACAAAAAAATGGTTAACAATAAAGCACAGTAAACGGTAAAGTATAAAAAATTGCATACCTGAAAAGCAAACATGATAAAACATAATAACAATAAAACATTGCAGAATAGAATACAGTAAAAAAGAGCAGAACAATAGAGAGAATAGAGAGAGAAAGAACAATAAATCGACAACTATTATTTTTTATTTTATATTTTTGTTTGTGTTTTTTTTTTTTTTTTTACACTTTTTTTTTGTAACTAACTTTTATAACTGTAACCGGTTCCAGGTTCGGGTCTCTCAAAATGCGATGGCATCTTGGGAGACCCTGTGAAAGTGTGCCTAGTCTGTGCAATGCTGTACCCTACGCTAATACTCAACTAGTGAATGGTAGCGTTCAAAACATTCACCAATGCAAAGACCAGGATTATCAGGACAGGAGAGACAATAATAGCGGGTGTCACGCCTATATCCGCGCTTGCTGCAGACACGACATCTTTTTTGGGGGGGTTCGTTGGGTAGGGGTACTCGGGAGGACATAAAGAAAATGCCTCTCATGCAGCCGACTGCATTTGGTTGGGGATGTGAATGGGGGAAGTACGGGCCCTGCAGAAGTGGTGGGTTCCCAATTAGGATTGGCGAATGCAGCAGGAAGGGCATTATGGGCACGACGGGCCTGTGTTTGTCTTTTTGGTGGCAGCGGGACACTACTTGTGCTTGCCACCTCACCAGCTTGAACTGCACTTATGGGACTCGCCACGTCACCAAGTGTTACTGCAGTGCGGGTTTGACTACGACTGGGGTGTACTAGGCCGCTGGTGCTTGCCAGTTCACCAAAACGCTACAAAAAAAACTGTTAGCGATCGCAGGGATCAGGCCTGACTCTGCGAACGCTGCAGTTATGCGTTTAGTGTTTTGTAAGTGTCAGTGATCGATCGATACTGCACTTGGGTGGGCTGGGCTGGGCCGGGCGGAGGGGCAAAACGCAGGTGCTAGCAGGTATCTGGGCTGATCCCGCTAACACTGCGTTTGTGGGAACCCTAAACTGCTGGGGATGCTAGTATAGATCTGATCGGATCAGATATTGATCCGTTCAGATACTATACCACTAAGGGAGGTGTACGGTGCGTGCTTGGGTGTTAGCGGTACTGGCGCTAACCTGACGCTGCCTTGGGCTGGTGCTTGCCAGTTCACCAAAACGCTACCAAGAAAACTGTTAGCGATCGCAGGGATCAGGCCTGACTCTGCGAACGCTGCAGTTATTTGTTTAGTGTTTTGTAAGTGACAGTGATCGATCGATACTGCACTTAGGTGGGCTGGGCTGGGCCGGGCGGAGGGGAAAAACGCAGGTGCTAGCGGGTATCTGGGCTGATCCCGCTAACACTGCGTTTTTGGGAACCCTAAACTGCTGGGGACGCTAGTATAGCTCTGATCGGATCAGATATTGATCCGTACAGATACTATACCACTAAGGGAGGCGTATGCTGCGTGCGTGGGTGTTAGCGGTACTGGCGCTAATCTGACGCTGCCTAGGGCGACGCATATCACCGCCGGGCGATCAGGGGGCTAAACCTTTATTCGGTAATAAACGGCGGGTGCCCTGACACTATAAAAAATAAACGAACTAACCAGCGTCACCCGTAACACTTATACGGTGATCAGTGGTGAAAGGGTTAACTAGGGGGCAATCAAGGGGTTAAAATATTTATTAGATAGTATATGGGGGTCCCTGACGCTATAAAACGCTGACGGCGAACCTAAATATTTACCTCCCTAACTAGCGTCACCAGCGACACTAATACAGCGATCAGAAAAATGATCGCTTAGTGACACTGGTGACAGGGGGTGATCAAGGGGTTAAAACTTTATTAGGGGGGGTTAGGGGGGTATCCTAGACCTAAAGGGGGGGTAATACTCACTGCCCTAACACTGTAACTGTCACAAACTGACGCCAATCAGTAATCAGAAAAAAAAAAAAAAATACTGCTTGGTGTCAGTTTGTGACGGGGGGGGGGTGGTTGGGGGGGATCGGGGGGCGATCGGGGGGGGGATCGGGGTGTTTTATGTGCCTGGCATGTTCTACTGTGTGTGTGTAGTGTTTTGTGCACTTACATGTCTTCTCTCCTCGGCGCTGGAACGGAAACTGCCAAGCCGAGGAGAGATGACATCACATCCTCTGCCTGTGTGAAACTACACACAGGCAGGGGAGGATTCCGATTGGCTGGGAGCGATCGCGAGGGGGGGGCCACGATCGGATGGTCTCCCCCTCGCCTCCAAACGCTCCCAGTCAAATGCCGACCGCCGCTGGCACCGGGGGGAGGCAGATCACGTACAGGTACGTGATTCTGCTTGCCCGTGCCATTCTGCCGACGTATATCTACGTTAGGTGATCGGCAAGTGGTTAATACATAAAAGGGAACCAGTCACAGGCGCCCCCAGCTTCTGAAGATGCCCAGTGGGAGGGGCGAAACGCGTCAAGCGGAGGAGACCTAGTGATGGTTGTTTTTTTTTTGTTGCATGGTTTTAATCTTTTGATGTAAGTGTAATTATTTTGGCTTTTAACAAATATATTTTGCAGTATTACACTATGTATAATTTTCTCTTCATTGCCATACGTCTATTTTTTGGATATCCGGCCACCGGGAGATTTTGGAAAGTGATATGTTCATCTGGACATAGGATATACCTGAGGTCTCTTTTAGCTCATCATTGAAAGAAGGGTGATGCCTTCACCTATATACAGAATACATCCAGCAGTCCCAGTTATTGGTGGAAGACGATATTTCAACTTGTATACCAGGCATGTTTAACCACTTCCTGTCTGCGCTATAGCCGAAAGACGGCTACAGCGTGGACCTACTTTGCCGGGAAGGCGTCCATAGATGTCTTCCCGTGCTCGAGCGGCCTGCGCACCCCCTACAGACTCGGTTGATCACAGATCGGAGTAAGGGGTCAATCCCGACCCCTTACCACGTGATCAGCTGTCGGCCTGTCAATATCTGCCATAAAGCCCCGACTGGTGGAGGGCTGCAGTGATGGTTGACTTTCTACAACTTTCTCCCATCTCCCGACTGCATCTCTGGAGCTCAGCCACAGTGATCTTTGGGTTCTTCTTTACCTCTCTCACCAAGGTTCTCCTCCGATAGCTCAGTTTGGCTGGACAGCCAGCTTTAGGAAGGGTTCTGGTCGTCCCAAACTCCTTCCATTTAAGGATTATGGAGGCCACTTAGGAACCTTAAGTGCAGCAGAAATGTTTTTGTAACCTTGGCAAGATCTGTGCCTTGTCACAATTCTGTCTCTGAGCTCTTCAGGCAGTTCCTTTGACCTAATGATTCTCATTTGCTCGGACATGCACTGTGAGCTGTAAGGTCTTATATAGACAGGTGTGTGGCTTTCCTAATCAAGTCCAATCAGTATAATCAAACACAGCTGGACTCAAATGAAGGTGTAGAACCATCTCAAGGATGATCAGAAGAAATGGACAGCACCTGAGTTTAATATATGAGTGTCACAGCAAGGGGTCTGAATACTTAGAATCATGTGATATTTCAGTTTTTCTTTTTTAATAAATCTGCAAAAATGTCAACAATTCTGTGTTTTTCTGTTAATATGGGGTGCTGTGTGTACATTAATGAGGAAAAAAAATGACATTAATGAGGAAGAAAATTATTTTAGTAAATGGCTGCAATATAACAAAAAGTGAAAAATTTAAGGGGGTCTGAATACTTTCCGTCCCCACTGTACTAATGATTACAGAGTTGCACTAATGTGTGCCTTTAATATCTGTCTAGTGTGATTTATAGCAGGACTGCGATATAGCGGCGGAAAAAGTGGACACTAACTGACACTTTGGGACCAATGACACTATTACAGTGTTCAGTGCTAAAAATATGCACTGTCACTGTACTAATGACACTGGGCTGGGAAGGTGGTTAACATCGGGGACGATGAAAGGGTTAACTGTGTGCCTAGCCAGTGTTCCAGTGTAGTGGAAGTGAAAGGCATGGATTTCTATTGAAAGGCATTGATCGGTGTTCCCGCTTTACAGAAACAAAGGATTCGTGCCTTATGTACTGACAGAACGGCAATCTGCCTTGTTTATATAGGCAGACTGCTGCTCTCAGGGCCGGGACAAGGGGTGGGCAGGAGGGGCAGCTGCCCTGGGCACTGAGATATCATGTAAGGTGGGGGGGGCACCACAACGAGATTGGGGGGAGGGGATGAGTGCTGAGAAGGGACATTTGGGGGGTGGCAGGGGTTAAGAATTGTTCTAGGAGGGAACAATTGTTCCAGCCATTGCTTCTCACACATTGGAGTCTATTTATAAAACTTGTGTTGGATGAATGTTGCACACATTTTTGCAGATTGGACAAATCTTTTCCATATTTTCTGTAATAGATTAATTGCTATGATTGTCAGCTTCATCTAGTGGCCAAAATGCGTATAGTTTTTCTGAACTACCTCAATAAGAACATTTACCACATTTTGGCCACTAGATGGAGCTGGCGATAGTGGAAGTTAATCTATTACATAAAATATGGGAACATCTGTACAGCTTACATGACTGGGTATGACGTTGGTCCAACAAATGTTTCATAAATAGATCCTTTGATGTCGGCTTCTTTTTGAGGATGCAGCAGGTATGCAGCAACCCTCTAGATGTTTTCCCCTCTAGCAATGCTGTAGAGGTGGAGTAATGGCAGATTTACCTTAATACATACAGTGCCTTGCAAAAGTATTCATCCCCCTTGGCTTTTAAACTATTTTGTTACATTACAGACTTTATTTCAATGTTTTTTTAATCTGAATTATATGTGATGGATCAGAACACAATAGTCTAAGTTGGTAAATTAAAATTAGAAAAATATATACATAAGACTATTTTTCAGAAATAAAAAACTGATAATTGGCATGTGCGTATGTATTCACCCCCTTTGTTATGAAGCCCATAAAAAGCTCTGGTGCAACCAATTACCTTCAGAAGTCACATAATTAGTGAAATGATGTCCACCTGTGTGCAATCTAAGTGTCCCATGATCTGTCATTACATATACACACCTTTTTGAAAGGCCCCAGAGGCTGCAACACCTAAGCAAGAGGCACCACTAACCAAACACTGCCATGAAGACCAAGGAACTCTCCAAACAAGTAAGGGACAATGTTGTTGAGAAGTACAAGTCAGGGTTAGGTTATAAAAAAATATCCAGATCTTTGATGATCCCTAGGAGCACCATCAAATCTATCATAACCAAATGGAAAGAACATGACACAACAGCAAACCTGCCAAGAGACGGCCGCACACCAAAACTCACGGACCGGGCAAGGAGGGCATTAATCAGAGAGGAGCACAGAGACCTAAGGTAACCCTGGAGGAGCTGCAGAGTTCCACAGCAGAGACTGGAGTATCTGTACATAGGACGACAATAAGCCGTACGCTCCATAGAGTTGGGCTTTATGGCAGAGTGGCCAGAAGAAAGTCATTACTTTCAGCAAAAAACAAAATGGCACGTTTTGAGTTTGTGAAAAAGCATGTGGGAGACTCCCAAAATGTATGGAGGAAGGTGCTCTGGTCTGATGAGACAAAAATTTAACTTTTTGGCCATCAAAGAAAACGCCATGTCTGGCGCAAACCGAACACATCACAACACCCAAAGACCACCATCCCCACTGTGAAACATGGTGGTGGCAGCATCATGCTGTGGGGATGTTTTTCAGCAGTCGGGACTGGGAAACTGGTCAAGTTGAGGGAAAGATGAATGGTGCTAAATACAGAGATATTCTTGAGCAAAACCTGTATCTGTGTGTGATTTGAGGCTAGGACGGAGGTTCACCTTCCAGCAGGACAATGACCCCAAACACACTGCTAAAGCAACACTTGAGTGGTTTAAGGGGAAACATGTAAATGTGTTGGAATGGCCTAGTCAAAGTCCAGACCTCAATCCAATAGAAAATCTGTGGTCAGACTTAAAGATTGTTGTTCACAAGCGCAAACCATCCAACTTGAAGGAGCTGGAGCAGTTTTACAAGGAGGAATGGGCAAAAATCCCAGTGGTAAGATGTGGCAAGCTCATAGAGACTTATCCAAAGCGACTTGGAGCTGTGATAGCCGCAAAAGGTGGCTCTACAAAGTATTGACTTTAGGGGGGTGAATAGTTATGCACATTGACTTTTTCTGTTATTTTGTCCTATTTGTTGTTTGCTTCACAATAAAAAAAAACATCTTCCAACTTGTGGGCATGTTCTGTAAATTAAATGATGCAAATCCTCAAACAATCCATGTTAATTCCAGGTTGTGAGGCAACAAAATGCAAAAAAATGCCAAGGGGGGTGAATACTTTTGCAAGGCACTGTAGTACTTTTCACAGATAAACTGAGATTCAGTATTTACTTACGGAGTCATTTTTTTGTTCAATCCTTCTCCAAAACTACAGGTGCACTTTAAGTAAAACATTTTTTTTTTTTACATAAGAGTTCCGCTCGCTCTAATGCTTTATTATCCAGCCTGCAAAAAAGTGGCAATAGGATTTGATGCTTCCAGCAGGCAGCTCTGGAGCGGACTGTACAGAGGAAATGATTTAAACGTCCCACCTCGCCTTGTTCTGCTGCGTTATTTATGGAAATCTAATGTGATCGGTGGGGGAGAAATATGCTGCTCATTTTAATGGAAGGCTACAACTGAATATGGTTTGGACAATTGTAGAATAGGAAGTGTCCCAGGAGTCTACTGGGCTGCTTATTTATAACCCTCTACCCAGAATCCTTTGTAAGTCTTGCTAGCCTAATAAGACTACCTCTACTAAATATTCTCTCCCTAAATGCTCCTTCTGTCCCATAGATAAAGATAGAAGTGCTTTGGAAATATTTAGTAAGGCAGTGCAAAATATCTACAGGGCGTACAACATCCTTTCTCCACCTTTTTACCCCAGAAGAGCCCTTATAATAATAATGTTTTGATCATGGGAAACCTAAAAACAAATAATTGAAGGTTAGTGGGAAGAATATCCCTTACATTGGTGGTCAGTGGAAAGAATGTCCCTTACATTGGTGGTCAGCGGGAAGAATGTCCCTTACATTGGTGGTCAGTGGGAAGAATATCCCTTACATTGCTGGTCAGTGGAAAAAATGGCCCTTACATTGGTGGTCAGTGGAAAGAATGTCCCTTACATTGGTGGTCAGTGGAAAGAATGTCCCTTACATTGGTGGTCAGTGGGAACAATGGCCCTTACATCGGTGGTCAGCGGGAAGAATGTCCCTTACATTGGTGGTCAGAGGGAAGAATGTCCCTTACATTGGTGGTCAGAGGGAAGAATGTCCCTTACATTGGTGGTCAGAGGGAAGAATGTCCCTTACATTGGTGGTCAGAGGGAATAATGTCCCTTACATTGGTGGTCAGTGAGAAGAATGTCCCTTACATTGGTGGTCAGAAGGAAGAATGTCCCTTACATTGGTGGTCAGAGGGAGAATGTCCCTTACATTGGTGGTCAGTGAGAAGAATGTCCCTTACATTGGTGGTCAGTGGCAAGAATGTCCCTTACATTGGTTGTCAGTGGAAAGAATGTCCCTTACATTGGTGGTCAGTGGGAAGAATGTCCCTTACATTGGTGGTCAGTGGGAAGAATGCCCCTTACATTGGTGGTCAGTGGGAAGAATGCCCCTTACATTGGTGGTCAGTGGGAAGAATGTCCCTTACATTGGTGGTCAGTGGGAAGAATGTCCCTTACATTGGTGGTCAGTGGGAAGAATGTCCCTTACATTGGTGGTCAGTGGGAAGAATGTTCCTTACATTGGTGGTCAATGGGAAGAATGTTCCTTACATTGGTGGTCAGTGGGAAGAATGCCCTTTACATACTGTAGGTGATCAGTGGGAAGAATGTCCCTTATATTGCAAAAGAAATCCCGCAATGTCGTATGGAAGGGAATTGGGACTATACGATACCCAGGAAATATTGAGAATGAAAGTAATGCAAAGATAAAAAATGGCAAAGTCTATTATATCAATGTATAAAAAGAGAAAAAAACACTTTAAAGTGGAGTTCCACCCAAAAGTGGAACTTCCGCTCATTTGTTTCCTCCCCCCTTCCGGTGCCACAATTGTCACCTTTCAGGGGGGAGGTGGGTCAGGATACCTTTGACAGGTATCCTGTCCCCATTTATGGGAGCCACAGCCGCAGCTTTTGACGTCACCGCTGGGCTCCCTCTTCCTCCCTCCTCCTTCCCCTACCGCCGGGCCAGTAGGAGAGAGGAGGTGAGCCTCGCTCATGCGCAGTAGGGTTCCTGGTGTGAAGCCATAAGGCTACATTCCCGGGTTCCCTCACACGCAATGGCAACGGCAGCACCCGACAGCTGATGGAAACATCAGCTGTGGTGATGACATCGCTGGACTCCAGGACAGGTACGTGTCCTATTGTTAAAAGTCAGCAGCTGCAGTATGTGTAGCTACTGGCTTTTAAGTTTTGCAGTGGTGGGCGGACTTCTGATTTAACTGCACCTTTAAATAAAAAGTAACAGTAATTTCAATACAATAAATACAAAGGGGTGAGCCCCATGCCTGTAAAATATAGCTGAACTGAGTGGACATAAAGACCTGTGTGTCTTTAAATGTTTTTCCTCTTTTGAGGTTTTTATATATTGATATAATAAATTTTGTAGTTTTTTATCTTTACAATACTTTCATTATCAATATTTAGTTGATATCATATAGTCCCAATTCCCTTCCATACCCCATTGTGAGGTTTCTTTTGCATTGTTTTACAGGGATAGATACCCTCTTTCTTAATTTTCTCTTGACCTTGGAACCTAGCTGCATTGGTCCCTTACATTGGTGGTCAATGGAAATAATGTCTCTTACATTGCTGGTCAGTGGGAAAAATGTAATTCTTAGGCACCTTAGGATGGGAGATCAATCAGCCACAGCTCAAATAACCTCTGGGTGAAACCTAGGGTTGCACAAAACCCTGGTTGAGAATCCCTGGTGTTCAATTTACTTTACAGTAGTTCACTGAAGTCTGGCGAAATGCTTTGCACAATGATCATTGTATACATGCACAGCAGTGACTAGGCTGTGTATATCTCACATTTGTGCCTGTCTGTGCTTGACCATGCTTGCTGGAAACATTTAATTTAATACAGGTATTTATATAACACAGACAATTTATACAGCGCTTTACATACTGTACACTCACATCCAGTCCCTGCCTTTAAGGAGCTTACAATCTAAGGTCCCCACTTCAAATGCATATGTAGTACCCTGTTCTGAACAGGGGCTACTACCTAAATTTAGCTTTTACTAGGTGGTAGTCAGCCCAGGATGAATTTGTAGTTTGTCTGGTCGCTTGGTTTTTCCCTAAACTCAGTGAAGCTGTTATTTCTCTCTGCTGCCAGTAGGTGTCACTGGTACCTCTGGCAATAGTATTAGATGCCACAGGGAAACATGGTTATGAATATTTATATTTCCTCTAGCCAACCATTGGGAGGTTCATTAAGACAGGTTGCCTGCTGTACTATGTATTTAGTTAGTTATTTGGCTTCCCAGGTCAGAAGAAGGGGTTAATATTTCTTGCCGCCTTCCCTGATCATGTGCGCTGGCTTTTACCGGGGCCCAGCCTCGTCTCCCATGTGATATAAAAGGGAAGAGGTTCAGGTCCCTGGGGGAGCGAGGAAGTAGGCACGAGGACGGGAGCTTTGCCGAAGCTTGCTGAGACCTGTGGTCCAAGTTCCTGTGATTATGAATACCTCTACTCGAGTTCTTCCAGTTATGGACTACACCCAAAAGGACTTTGTTTATGCAGGTACATTGGGGCAGCCGCAACTGAGATAGTTAGGGAAAGAACGTTTATTCATTCATAACATTTACGTTATACATGTTTGGCTAAATTCTCAGTAAAAGTTGTTCAACTTCCAAGAGCCTGGTCTGAAGTTATTCAAGGGGTGCATATTGGGTCTTGACATATTCCTAGAGAATCTGGGACTGTAATAGCACTATGGGGTATATGTAACACCACTACAGAAGGTTAACTCGCAAGGTAAAGAAGAGGAGGTAGATGACATGGGTTTGGAGAGAAAAAAAACGGCGCTAATCCAAAAAGCATTAAGGGTGGACAAAACTCCAAAAAAGCTGCAATTAATGTGGGATAAACACAAACAAAATTAAAAAGGATAAAATCGCGCTATGATGACATGGGTAACCAGAAGAAAGAACAACTACAGCAACCAGTGGTTTGGTGTGGTACCTGCCGGGCTGGACTGGGACAACAATTTGGCCCTGGACTTCATCCAGACCAGCCCACTTTTTTTTGCAAACATGCACAAAAGCAAGTGAATAAGTGAAGTGGGAGGGCTAAAGTCATGCAGGAACATTGCTACAGCCTCATTGGCTGGAATTTCAGAAACCAACATTGCTGCACAGCCATTGGCTGCCTTTCAGCAATGCAGGGGCGCTGAGGCTGAGCCGGGTTGCACACTATAAAGTGAGGTAATGGGCAGTGCGGATGACAGGTCTCTCCCATACCGGCCGGACAAACTTGCGCCGCCAACCCCGATGGCCACCCAACCCCCCCCCTTCACTGGCCATTAGCTGTTCTACTTTATTTCTCTTATAGGCAGTACAGCCAGTGGTGTATTTTGGTTTTGTGCTGCCCTAGGCAAGACTAAAATTTGGGCACCACCCATCTGAATTTGCCCCACCCCTTCCTGTTTAATATCCACCCCTTCATCTGTAAACTCCACCCCTTCCTCCTTAGGCTCCACCTTTTCCTATTAGAGCTCCACTTTAGGAGTTGGTCAGAGACTGTAGACATGATACAAGAGATGGTCAGAGACTGCAGACATGATACAGGAGATGGTCACAGATTGCAGACATGGTTCAAGAAATGATCAGAGATTGCAGACATGATACAAGAGATGGTTAGAGATTGCGGACATGATACAAATTATGGTCAGAGACTGAGGACATGATACAAGAGAGAGTTAGAGACTGCAGACATGATACAAGAGATGGTCAGAGACTGTAGACATGATACAAGAGATGGTCAGAGACTGCAGACATGATACAAAAGATGGTCAGAGACTGCAAACATGATACAATAGATGGTCAGAGACTTCAGACATGATACAAGAGATGGTCAGAGACTGCGGACATGATATAAGAGATGGTTAGAGACTGCAGACATTGTACAAGAGATGGTCAGAGACGGCAGACATTGTACAAGAGATGGTCAGAGATTGCAGACATGATACAAAAGATGGTTAGAGGCTGCTGACATGATCAGAGGTTGCAGACATGATCAGAGGTTGCGGACATGATCAGAGGCTGCGGAAATGATCAGAGGTTGTGGACATGGTACAAGAGATGGGCAGAGATTGCAGACATGATACAAGAGATGGTTAGAGACTGCAGACATGATCAGAGGCTGCTGACATGATCAGAGGCTGCGGACATGATCAGAGGCTGCTCTGGACTGGAAGTTAGGCCTAAAGTAGCTCTAGAGCTGCCCTGTCTGGTGTTGGGGGAAGCTGTGTCAAGATGAGAATCAGGAGGAGGACCATGCTGGAGGTCAGTGGCGGAATTACCAGGGTTGCACCACTTGTGACTGGGCCCTGGCATTCTGCCACTCTGGGAGGGGCCCCAAGACAGCAAGAAGGACAGCATGGATGCTGAGTGAAGAGCCTGCCCTGAGCGCTCTTAATCTGTGAGGAGAGGAGGGGGGACCGAGGAACACACACGTAGCTTTTGTCACTTCTCCTTTCTGACAGGAGAGACTGTTCTTCTCCCTCATATGCACAATGTGCCGATTCCCGAGCTCTGCAGTTCCAGTCACTCAAACTTTTCCTTATCTCTCCTTCTTTCTGCAACTTTTACACTCTCCCTCCCTGGCTCTCAGTATGTTCTCTTCCCTGTGTCACTTCAACTTCTTCCTCTGTCTCACTTAATCTGCTCATCTTCTCCAGTGGTCGGTCGGCACCTCTCTCTACCTTCCCTCCACAATCATGCAGTTAACAGTGATCCTCTTGAACTTTTTTTCCTGTTAACTTTATCCTTTTTTCTCCTATCTGCTCTACCACCCATAAATCTGCACAACACATGCCCCTGCAGAACCCCCCCCCCCCCGCCCCCAGCTCTGGTCATTCCACACTCCCATATGTCTGACACCCTTTCCATCCCAGTGTATTCCAATACTACCTGTCCTGTCCCTATAATGCAGCCTTAGCACTTTCTCTGTACTCCTTCATTTATTTATTTATTTATTTTGGGTACTTATATTTCATGTACTCTTACTACCTAGACCCCCACCTATTCACTCCTTTCTTTTCCCTAAGGCCCCTTTTACACAGGTTGGGCTCTGCCAGGAGGCCGCCTGCTCAGTAAAGAATCTGTCCACTGATCCCTGCTGATGGCTGGTCCATGTCCACTGCACTTATGCAGAGCAGACACAAACACAGCCTGTTCTCCTCTATGGGTTGGGCGGATGTAAGCGGACCACCTGTCTGTTTACACCCAACTGCCATCCAATCCGATCCACCAGACAGCTGGGGATCCCCATCCATCTGTTTTTAGTGGATCGGATTGGATGTCAGCAGGTGTAAACGGGCACATTTCTGTTTACACCTGTTACTCCATAGAGGAGAATGAAGGGTCCAATTGGGTCTGCCTGAAAAACTGACACGCTGACCCAATCAGTCCACTCATGTGAAAGGGGTCTAATGGACTCACATTAGTGTGCTGCAGTTTGGCCACAGTGTGATTGTCTGAGCAGTTTACATGTGTTTTATGGTACGCTACTAATGAATTCTTTTAGGACATGCTTTTTCATGAAAGTACATCGAATTCCTGCATGCAACATATTTGATGTGCTTTCAGAAAACACACTGCCTAATAGAATTCAATGGGAGCGCCTAAAACCACATGTAAAACACACATACAATCACACTGCAGCCAAATTGCAGCACCCACTATGAGGCTAGTTTCATATCTTTTGCAGGACAGGAATGTGGACAAAATTGTGGCTTTCCTGACACACACAAACACACTGTACTTTAACCACTTGACATCCGCGCTATGGCCGAATGACGGCCACAGCGCGGACCTGAATTCCTGGGAGGCCTTCATATGACGGCCTCCCCTGTGTACGCTCCCGCCGAGCGCGCTGTGATCACCGAGTCACTGAGACTCGGCTCATCACCGATCCAAGTAAGGGGCCGGTCCTGGCCCCTTACCATGTGATCAGCTGTCAGCCAATGACAGCTGATCACATGATGTAAACAAAAGATCGGTAATAGTTTTTTTTTTCTACTCACGCTGACAGCGTGAGTAGAAAAAAAAGCCGATCACCGGCTCATATGCGAGGGACAAAGGTCCCGAAGTGGAAGAGGCACCTCTGCCTCATCTGTGCCACCAAACAGTGCCCACAGTGCCACCTAACAGTGCCCACAGTGCCACCTAACAGTGCCCACAAGTGCCACCTATCAATGCCCGCAAGTGCCACCTATCAATGCCCACAAGTGCCAGCTATCAATGCCCACCAGTAGTAGTGCCAATCAGTGCCACCTAGCAGTGCTGCCTATCAGTGTAACTGATCAGTGCCATCACTGCTGCCTATCAGTGCCCATCAGTGCCGCCTCATCAGAGTACATCAATGAAGGAGAAAAATTACCTGTTTTAAATTTTTTATAAAAAAATAAAACATTTTTTTTTTCTAAATTCAGTATTTTTACATTTTTTTTAACAAAAAATAAAAACCGCAGAGGTGATCAAATACCACCAAAAGAAAACTCTATTTGGGGGAAAAAAATGATAAAACTTTCATTTGGGTACAGTGTTGTATGACCGCGCAATTGTCATTCAAGGTGCGACAGTGCTGAAAGCTGAAAATTGGTCTGGATAGGAGGGGGGGGGGGGGGTTTAAGTGCCCGGTAAGCAAGTGGTTAATAGACACACATCAGTGCCATTAATTGTTAATGGCACCCCCACACATCTGCTAACACATACATTTTCACAAACAACATGGTGCCACATGATGTTCCTATCTCAAAAGTAAGCTTTCATGGGTCTGTTTAGAGCCCTGATGTTTCACCAAAGCCAAACAGCTGATTACCATGTTAAAAAAGTCAATAAATAAATTCTAAAACCTGTTTAAAAAATGTAAAAAAATAATTAGGGCTTGCTTTGGCAATTAGCATTCAGATTGCTCTTCATAGATCATTTGACAGGCAGTAAGGAGGCTTTAACCCCTTCAACTCTGCACTAGCATGCCATAACCATGTGCATTGCATGCAGTTGTGGGGTGCTTGCAGAGCAGCACCATTCACTTGAATGGGTTGAGTTCAGCAGGGGGTATAATGCCATGTCACTGGAATTAGTGGGAGGTGCCCTGGGCTCAGAGGGAAGGCATAGCTCCCAACTGTCCCTGATTTCGAGGGACTGTCCCTGATTTGGAGCAATGTCCCTCTGTCCCTCATTCCTCCTCATTTGTCCTGCATTTTGGTCTGATCTATATAGTTATATATAAAATGCACTTTTTATCTTTCAAAAAGTGTTTCCCAGTGCTAAACCTTTCATCCAAATTATAAATTGCTGCATTTGTACATTTTAAAAGCCAATATAAAGGAATAGTAGAGGTAAAAAAAAGCCCTTGTGGATTTAATTAACCTTTATTTTTCGGTTACTTCTCCTTTAAGGGGTTGCGGCAGGGGGCGTGTCCTATGCCTACATACTTTGGTAGTAGGTGTCCCTCATTCCCATCTAAAAATGTTGGGAGGTATGGGAAGGGCCCCGGGATCGATGGAAGGGGGGTCAGGGGGGCCCTGCGTGCTTTCTTCCACCAGGGCCTTGAAG